>NC_056523.1:317847166-317881239 GCF_019175285.1 Sceloporus undulatus
TCCCTCTGAAGAGTTTCTAAACTATCGATTTAGACTAAGTTTATTAATTGTTACCGTTATTCAATCATCCATGCTTTTCAATATCAATGAATGTTATTATTACTGTTTAATTCTGTTTTAGTACTGGGAATGGGGGGGGTAGGTCTAGGGTTTGATTTTTTAACTCTATTGTAATTTGTTGTATTTTACTGTTGTAACCCGCCCAGATTCTTCATGATTGGGCGGGCTAGAAATAAATCTATTATTATTATTATTATTATTATTATTATTATTATTATTATTAAACATTTTCCATCCCTGAGATCAGGAGTGGACAAAGTACAATCCAAGAGCTGCAACGAGTCTCCCACGGCCATTTGTGTGGTCTTTAGGGCCCTCTAAAGATCAATATATACAGTTTGCCCTCTATATCCACAGAATCTTTATCCATGGATTCAACCATCCATAGCTTGAAAATATTCGTGTGTGTGTGTGTGTGTGTGTGTTCCAAAAAGCCAACATTAATTTTGCCATCTTACTATGTCATTATATTTAATGTGACTTGAGCATCCACAAATATTGGTATCCACAGGGGGTCATAGAACCAAACCCTAGTAGATACCAAGGGTCCACTCCATGTATGTGTGTGTGTGTATTTATTGCAAATTTTTTTATCCTAAAATGACCCCCAAATGCATTCTAGAGTGTATGAAAGGATCTCTTCCCAGGGATTTTTTGCTCTTTAACAACCACACACAATACAAGAAGTGTGTGTGTGTGTGTGTATAGATCAGTGGTTCTCAAAATATAGTACTCCAGATGTTTGGAACTTCTAACTCCCAGACATCTTGCTTGGAATATCTGGGAGTGGAAGTCTAAAACATCTAAAGCACCACAATTTGAGAACCACTGGACCAGCTTGCCCCTGCAGTCCCCTCCAACTCTGATACCGTGATTCTATGCTCCATGACACGGCATTGGACTACATGGCCTCTGTAGTCTCAACTTTAGAATGCTATGCTGTGGATTCCATGCATGGTCTTTTTTTTTAACTACCATCAAGTAGACTTTGATTTATGGCAACCCTCTGAGTGAAAGACCTCCAAGTTATTCTATTGTCAACAGTTCTATTCATGTCTTGCAAATTCAGGGCCATGGTTTTCGTGATAGTGTATTCATCTGCAATGTGGTCTTCCTCTTTTCCTACTGCCTTTCACCTTACCAAGCATTATTGCATTTTCTAGTGAGTCATGTCTTCTCATAATATGACCAAAGTATGACAGTCTCATTTTAGTCATCTTGGCTTCTAGGGAGAGTTGAGGCTTTATATGCTCTAGGACCCATTTAACTTTTTAGCAGTCTATGGTATTCTTCTCCAGCACCACATTTCAAATGAGTGGATTTCCTTCCTATCAGCTTTCTTCACTGTTCAGCTTTCACAACCATACATCAAGATGGGAAATATGATGTTGTGAAAAATCCTAACTTTATCATTTTTTACACTTTGATGGGCCTCATGATCCAATTCTATGGTTCTCTATGTATGTGTGCAGAGTCGGCAGTGACATGGGACCTGTAGCCTCTCATGCCCCAATGCACCATTGATAAACTAACCACGAATGGATATCACATACTGTGGACTCTCACAAATATGAACTATAAAATAAAAGGCTCTACATGATAGTCTCGACACAACATTAAATTATTAAAAAGATACAAGCAATGTTTTTCATCTTCATACCACTCCTGGAATCTTCTCCAATCCACATTTATGTAGCTGTAACTGTGAACAAAATGACTATAAGATGCTCCCCCCCCTGCTTTGCACAGGTACATTAGGAGAGTTTTAAATTCACTTGGGCCTCTTTAACCTTAATGCCTGTAAACTATGTGGCATGGATAAAATTGCTGAGAAAGACTCATAATAATCAATATTAAATACATTCCAGAGGGCTTCTTGAATTAATTTACCACAGATATTGCTCACATCTTATTTTCTCCCCTTCCCCTACCCTATGGAAATAATGTATTGTCATCAGGATGACTGTGGTGAACTACAATGCATGGTTTCCTGCCAGCTTCTTACACTTTAATTGATAAAAGACTTTGACCCCAGTGAGCAACCTATATCATTACCACAGAGAAGACCTAAGAGCAAAGGTATTGATCTGGATTCTGAAGGATACCACAGAGAGATGGACGGCCGGATTAAAATTTAACTACTCCCATTATCCCTAATCAATTTGGTCTTTACTCATGGAACGGTTGCTGTATGACATCCAGAAATTAATGGCGGGGGGGGGGGGGGGGGGAGAAAAAAGTTGGAACAAGGATGTGTAAACAGAAATCTGACAATAGGTTACTTTCTTGTCCTGGTATATATAGAAAAAATAAATAAACAAAAATAGATGGTATAAGGGGAGAGGTGATGGTCTACCACTAAAAAGAAAAGACCTGTTTAGCTTCGCCGTGTGTGTGTGTGGGGGGGGGGATTCAAAGTAAGCACATTTTATGTTGTATATAACAGAGAAATCATATGTCCAAAGTGTACATAACAGGGAAAATAGTACAGAAAATGAATGTATTAGGAAAAAACATGCACATTTTAATGCACATTTCTGTCTGCTGAAATTGCAAAGTGATGCACAAATGGGGCTAAACAAACTTAGAGCTGAGAAACTGAGAAACCTGAGCAAAACCAACATTGACCAACACACACTAAAAAGGAAAAGCCATGACATTAGCTAGGATCCTACTGATGTCTTACACATGTGTAAGTTCCCATATGAAAGTATATGGGCATTTTTGTATGATGCCGAACAACCACACTCAGCTCAAGGCTGCAGAAATGGAGTTGCACATGCAGAGGTGCCTTATACAAGGAAATGAATTTTACACTGTGTGTAATATGTAGGGCACATAGCAGATGGATGTACATTTTGCATGGATGTATTTGCACATTTGTTTGTGTAACTGAATGCACATTGTATGTCTTGGTATAGTTGTCCAACACTGTGTCAACATTGTGTCAACACAAATGTCTGTTTAACGCAATATAGTGTCAGCTCTCCATATCCATGGATTCTTCATCCACAGATTCAAGCATCCAGAGCTTACAAATATTCCAAAAAGCAAACCTTCCATTTTATATAAGGAACACCATTTTACTATTCCATTGTATATAATGGGGACTTGAGCATCCACAGATTTTGGTGTCCACAGAGGGTCTTGGAACCAAACCTCAATGGATACTAGGGGCCCACTGTCTAACTCCAGGTCTGGAGAATTATGCTATGCAACCCTGGTATAAAATTTTGGCCCTTATCATTCCTCTGATTTTTTTTTAGTAGCAGCAACTAATGAAAAGTGGGGTTCAGAAAGCCTCAATGCATGAGATAATCATATAACACATTTTTAATAATTAAGAGATAGAAGAGGAAAAGAGAAATGGGACTGCTGTTTTTGATAACAGCCATACATCTGTGGTAATGTTTTTGATCCATCCTAAAACTGTAGTGATATTTTAAAATTGCATTACAAAATCACTGCACTCATATGCATTACATTATTTATTCATTAAAATTGTGTGCCACTTGTCACAGGACTGGAAAAGTAGGGATGTAAATCTTTGTAAGTTTTGTTCTTGCTGGCAAAAAATGAATAATTTAATAATTTTTCTCATCACAGTTAGAAAGTGCTTGAAAACTGCAAAACTTTTCAACGATAGTTAACATTTTCAGATTTCTTTAAATATATATGGTTTTGCACAGGAGATAGCATTTCCTGGAATAAAAATGCTTCTGCACAGAAACCTAGTTTCCTGTACAAAATAATAATTTAAAATATTCCTTTCTATTCAAGAAATGCTAGTTTATTTATTTTACTTTTTGGACAGGAAAACTTGTTTTCTGCAAAGAAAATGATGCTTTGGGCCTTATTATATATAAAAAAAGAAGCCAAAATGGAGCAAGGGAGCAGTAGCTTTCTCTGTGCTTCTCCACATTCTGCTGGAGACGGTAATAAAAGTGTGCCTTTTGTCACATTGGAAAAATCAGTTTAACAAAAAGCATGCTTTTATGACTGTCTCCCTTGGGAAGGAGAATGAAAATGCTATGATGGCATGTTGAGAAGTATGGAGAAAGCAGCTACAGTACTCTCCTACTCTGTTTCAGCTTTCTTTTCTCATGCAGTAAGGCCCTTTGTGCAGAAATAAACCTAAGTGCATTTTTCACACAGACTTAGGTCCTGAACAACCATGGAGGAGCTTCATCATCAGAGTTTCCCAACACTCGAGAAACCTGTTTTCAGCTATTTTTGAATATTCTTCCCAATCCTACTGCAAAGATAGTGCATTAAAAACTAATACAGAAATTGAAAGAACAGTCCTATCCTTACCAAGCCTATTGTAGAGATCCTATTGTAGAGATGAAAATTCCACTTACATACATTCTCATGGAATTTACAAAAAGAGGGAAAAAAAACATTGTTTTTCTTGTTTCCACAAAGCTACTAGATTTTTCTGACATTTTGTTTTGTTTTTCCTTAGAGAAAATTTGTACATTTCAAGGGAAGGTTTTGTATTTAGTAATATCTGAACTATTCTGGGGGGAGGGGGTGAATTGTGATAATAATTGAAAAATGTGATAATCATTGTATGTTGGCTGCACAAACTAGCTAGTGTTATACAGTGGTATCATTCTGTACATTCCAGGTCTATTTGTCACATGCCAGAGCAGCATTTCAGCTTTCTCTCTCTCTCTTTCTTTTTTTATTTTTGAAGCCATGATTGCCTCACAGATCCTGCTGTCTCCATCTGTACTTCTAGTCATAATTGCTTATTGAATAAAGATGGTTCCCAAGAGTCTTGTTTCATGTAGGACATTTAGGGGTGAAACAATCACCCCTTTTCATTGGCTTTGGGGTGGCATCAGAGCACAGCTTTAAGACACCGCAAGCTCTGAGGCCACCCCGAAGTTAGCATCATGCCGCCTACCTGACCACACGTGTGCCAGCTTTGCAGTGCTCAGACAGTGCAGCGGTTACATGCCACACAGGAATGCTGCAAAGCCACTGTGGTGCCAGAAAAGCCGGCTTTTTCCAGCTCAAAAGGAGTGGCAATTTGCTGCTTCTTTTTCAACCAGCAAAAAGCCAGGTTGGGGGCATGGTGTGAGGTTACTGTGGCCCCCACCCAGTATAATGCCACCCCCTCAGAACAGTCTGTTTCATCCCTTAGTGGCCTAAAATCTGGTCCAGTATGGAACAAATATGGGATGTCTCATATTTTTAACCTGGTGTGAGTAGAAAGATTGACCGATTCCCAGAGCATTTGGCTCCAAATTGTCCACCAAATGTTGCAGGGTCAATCTGTTGTGTGCATGGATTGTGCCTGCTGCTCTTAGTCTCAAGTGTCCAGGTACCTAAGGTGAGACCTCTAGATATATAAGATAAGATCTTTTTACTAGATGACTAGGGGGCATTCATACTAGGTTTTGTCCCAGGGAGATGCAGATCGCCGCATTGATACATATTGGGATCTTTGCTACCATTACCTTTTGTGTTCCTGAGGTTCCATTCACACTAAACTGATGTGGAACTGGTTTATTTCTGTGATATTCACACTCACCCAACCACAACAGTTTGCGGGGGAGTGAAAATCCCACTTAAACATTTGGCACTGTATCTCTTAGCGGATCTTTTTTAAAGAATTGAAAAGATCCGTATCTCCGATACTGAGAATAAGCTATCGGATTGATTCGGATTGCAAGTGCAATCCTCCCTCCTCTTCTTCCTGTTCCATCTGCTGCCGCTGCTGCTCCCTTCTTTCCTTCCTCCTCCTCTTTCCCTCCCCCCACCGCCACCACTACCATCTACCTCCTCCTCCTCCTTCCTCAGGACCCATATAGCCTCCTTTTCCAGGACACATCCTCCATTTCCTCCTTCTGGTCGAAGAGGAATCCCGGAAAGGCCCCCCCCCCTTTGGACTAAGAAGCATGCTTTTATTTTTATCGGATGTTTTATCTTTTATTTAGTCACATTCTACTTTTTCTTGAACTTCCTCGATTTTTTGTGGTGCCTCTTGTCCTCCTTGGTGGTGAGGACATCTGGCTATAGTTTCCAAGGTGACCCGACACATCCTCCTTTTCTAGGATGCATCTTCCATTTCTAGCTTCTGGTTTAGAAAGGATGCTAAAAAGTACTTTCTGAGCATACCTCAGAAGCAGCCTCCTCCTCCTCCTCCTCCTCCTCTCTCCTACTCCTCTTCACCCCACCCCCAGTCAGTGTGAATGACAAAGAGGAGTAAAAGGCCATGGAGAGATCATTAAAATAACCCTGTTTTCACACCAGGTTATTTTGTAGTGTGAATGAGGCATGAGTCATTTTACTTCTTTTGTTATTCAAACATGCGATCATTTCAGGATAAAATGGAGCCACCTATATTCCCTTAAATGAGAGCGATTCAAATCAAATAAGTAAGTAAGTAAGTAAAATTTTATTTGTATACCGCCTTTCTAAGTAGTCACACTCCTGAAGATGTGGATCAATGCAGTTCTTTCAAACAGATGTAGAGAAAAACCCAGTATCAAATATCCTGGGTTAAGTGGGATTTTGCGTAGCCCCTCCCCCCCTCCTATCAAAGTGTACCCAGTGCATTTGGGGCAAGTGTGAACGGCAAGGAAATAACTCGGTTTCACACTGGGTTACATCTGTACTGTGAATACCCCTGTAGATTCCTGCAAGATTTCATCTTTCATATGAGTTTGGAATTTTCACAAGAGAATTTTGAGTCTTGAGGTGCATCTACACTGTAGAAATAATGCAGCTTGACACCACGTGACTGCTGTAGCTCCATCCTACAGAATCCTAGGGTGTGTAGTTTTATAAGGTCTTTGTAAGGTCTTCATAAGGCTTCATAAAGCTACAAATCCCAGGATTCAGTAGGATGGAGCCATGTCAGTCAAGGTAGTGTCAAACTTCATTATTTTTCTAGTGTAGATGCACCCTTCATCAGACATGATGGAAGAAGCAATAGATATTCTGATCTTTTGCATGGGTTACTTAAAAGCATGCATGGCCCCCCAAATTAGCTGCCCAGTCTGCATTCATAGTTAAGCCAGCTTTTGCAGCCTCTTCAAAGGACTGGAGAATGTGGGACTCACTCGCAGTTGTTTTGGGATTAAACTCCCATCAGTCTTGCTATTGGCCAGGATAGGCGATGGGGATGAATTATGGGAATCTGCACTACAACAACTCTGTGCCTTTAGAGCTGTCCAATAGAATAACACACCTTTGACCTCTCTGATTCCCCAGTAATGGAAGGAAAAGGAGTTTGGTAAAAGGAAAAAAAAAAGGAAAAAGTTGTCTTGAAAAGGGGTCTTAGTATTTTGAGAACCTGGAGACATTTTGATATTGCTTGGCCACATGGGTCCCGGTTTTCATCTGTGAAATGTTGGTGGTGTTGGGTGGGTGGGGTTTTATGAAATTGTTTCTAGGCAATTCATCCTTCTTCCTTTTTTGACTAGAAAAATTCTGGCAGGACCAGGGGGATCAAGATCTACAAAAACTTCCAAAGGCAGGACACATATGCCCCCAAGGACTCATTTTGCCTGCCTTTGACTCAGTGCCATTAGAACTATGATGGTACCTGAATAAATAACAAGTTGATTTTAGAAACTACAAAGCACAGGGATTGCTGTTTGCTTAACAAATTGACTAAAGCTAACTGACATACTTGCTTGAAATTTACGTCTGAGTAGATGTGTGTATAGACAGCTACAAGATTGCATTCAAAAATAACATTACACTCTAAAATGGCTTGTTAGGTCAGCATAATAACTCCCTTGCCCCCTTTACATTCAAGGATGCAACATTTAAAAAAAGACATTTTAACGGTTTAAATGAACCACTGTTGTTTACATACATGTATTCAATCCCATTGTCTTCCTCCCTCCCCACCTCTGGGCATTCCCATAAGAATTGCAAATGTAACACTGAGAAGCTTAAATGATGATTTTATATTAAATCAACTAGTCCATCAGTGTGCATGTTGGAGAACAAGCATCATCAATTAGTCTAGTGTGCTGCTTTTGATCAGGAATACAGAGAACTAAACACTGCCGTCTTTCTCATCTTAACAGCAACAACTTTGTAGGCATTCTGTTTCTGCCACTAACAGAATGTAAATTAAAATCAAGAAGAAGCCAGTATTCTTATTCATATTCATAGCTGAAGACACCTCAAGTACCATCCAGTGCAACACCCTGCCATGCAGGAACACAGAATCAAATCACTCCCAACAGATAGCCCTCCAGCCTCTGTTTATAAACTTCCAAAGATGAAGGCTTCACCACCTTCTGAGGGAGTGTGTTCCAATGTCAAAAAGCTCTTACTGGCAGAAGTTCTTTGTAATGTTGAGGTGGAATCTCTTTTCCTGTAGTTTGAATCAATTGCTCTATGTCCTATTCTCTGGAGCAGCAGAAACAAGCTTGCTCCATCCTCATCAAGATTTCCGTTCAAATACTTAAACAGGGCTATCATTTCTCCTCTTAACCTTCTTTTCTCCAGGCTAAACATGTCAGCTCCCTAAGTCTCTCTTCATTGGGCATGGTTTCCAGACCTCTATTTTGTATATGTACCTACCGCACAGTTGTCACAGATGAGGAAAAACAACAATCCTGATTCAGTACTAAAATGGTTGAATGCATAGGAAGTCAAAACCAGACTTTTAAGAGTTAAGCATTCAGATATCTCATTCTGGCTTGGATGGCTGAATCTGTCACTTGTGGGTTCTCTGATACTTCTATTTCTTTATAATATAAGCAATTATTTTTGCTGTGGGAAAGAGTATTTGTACAAATAAAGAATGAGGAGGAAGAGATGGAGATACCGATATGTCAATCTTTCTCCATACCATATTTGAAGAAAAGAAAACCCATATCCTAAAGGTACCAGATCCCATCTCATCTTGGAAGCTAAGCAGGATCAGCCCTAGTTAGTTCTTGGATTGGAGATATCCAAGTAATTCCAGGTGCTGTTGGCTATATTTCAAATGAAGGAACTAGAATACACCTCTGAGTGTTGCCTACAAAAACCATATGAAATTCGTAGGAGTGCTGTAGGTTAACAGGTGACTTAAAGGAGCCTACGAACACATGCTATCAAAACCTAACTAAAATGATATTTCCTTACATTGTATTGCATTTTGCTCTTTTTCAAACATGTTTTTTTCCTTAGAGCTAGGGATGGGTGTTCAGGGTCTTTGTCACTAAACAGGTTTGCTGGGGAATTCTGGGATTTGCAGTCCAAAAAGATTCCAAACAGTTCCCCATGCTCTGGTATGTAGCAATCTGCAGTATGGCATTTCAAAATGCTATTTGTAAAATCTACAAAATGCAAATTTGCAAAGTTTAAAATGCCAAGTGCAACTTGAAGTTTTGCAGCAATTCTATAGGACTGTGATTAGACTGCAGCAATTTCATAGCATTTTGAGGTCTGGTTTCTCAACATTAATTTCTATTGCCTTGCCTCTGCCACAGAAGTTTTCAGTTAAAGCTTCCTCTTGTTATTCATCTAGTTATAAATCCCCACTCAAGGAGGGCTACCATCTTGCAGTAAAAAAAATTGAGTAAACATCCTAATTGGTGTGATCACAAATATTCTGCATTGTGACAGGTGGCAGAAGTCATATTGACCAATCACAGGAAGCTGCCAGCAAAATGTCAGGACCAGGTTGCAGCAATATGCTTCTTATCAAACTGACTTTGAATACAAAGTTGGTTGAGGAGGATAGAAATCGAGTGAGAATGGAAAAGTATAAACACTTCTGATTAACAACCAATAGCACCAGCTGGAGCAGACAATATAACAGGCCTGCTGAAGCACAAGGGTCATCTCCACTGATGACAGGCCTGGCATTTCAACCTTGTTAACAATGAGATGAAACCTCATTTGCTCGCAACTCCATAGGATGTTTTGCCGACCTCTCTTGCAAATTGATGCTAGCAGATGGAATTGTATTTTGCTCAGATTCCTCAGAACTAATAAAGAATTTCAAGTAGCACAATTCCTTGTCAACAACATGGGTATCACAAATGGGGCCTTCAAATAGTCCCCATCCTCCCAGGAAAAAAAAATTGGACAAGAAATTGGACAAAACTCATGCCTAAAAAGATCAGTATCTTGAGGTAGATTTGCGTGTTCATAAAAAAAAAAAATCTAGTGCAGCCTTATATTCAGATCTGTATCATTTTAGAATTCTGGCGTGGAGTCACATGCTTAAAGAAAATTCCTTGCCAAAATCACCCTCCCCTTAGAAAGCTAACAAAGGTTCTATACTTATCCTGTCCCTCATATACTAGCCCTCTCTAGTATGTTAAGATGATCTGAGGCCTTCTAACTGCTTCATTTTAGTTGTTCCTGTAAAAGCCTCACAAAGAAAGTATACCTCCTCTAACAGGCTAGATCAGAGGCATCAGTAAGGGTATGCAGGGGTTTCAGATCACACCAGGTGACACCTCAGAAGGGGGCATCATCTGGTCTGCTGGTAGGAATGGGTGCTGAGGTTCTGGGTATAATAGATTTTCTGACGAGTTGGAAAAGGAAGTTATAGAAACATAGAATCATAGACTTGTAGAGTTGGAAGAGACCACAAGGGTCATCCAGTCCAACCCCTACCAAAGAGCACCTGGGAGTTATCATATATTAAGTTCATGTATGTGTGCTGTATATTTCTGGGAAAAGAGAGTGCTCTTTAGATGTTACAGCAAATGGTGATAGGTAATTGTATTGATGCCCCCAAAGCAAGGACTTCATGGCATTAAATAAAGGAACTTTTAAGAAATTTATTTCCAGACTCTTTTCCAAGAAGCTAATACATTTCACTCTTGTAATCAGACCTTGGAAAAGTTCTCTTTTTGAACTGCAGTGCCAAGAAAGCACCAGCCATCATGGGCACATCCAAATTGGCAGAGTACTCCAGGAGTTATCATCCAAAAAAAATAACTTTCCCAAACTGTACTTACAGCCACCCAGAAAGTAGCTTAGAGCTAAGCAACAAATGTGTGAATCAACCCATAAGTACTATTATTTGCAGCACATTATTACCATATACTGATCAGAAAAACACTGATGGCTGACGAGATTTTTTTTTCCCCAAAGAGCATCTTGAATAATAATAGGAGCTAGTTGAAGAATATTAAAAGATTAAAGGGATTAAGCAATCAGCATGTAACCTCATAAACATTGTTTTCTAGGGGAAATGATTTGTAGCAGAAAAATGTGAAACCACTTTAGGGATGTTTCCATTCAACAAGCAATATTTAATCTATAATCTCCAGAGCCCTCCACTAACATTGTAGTGATTTCATCTCTATGGAATTAAGATGTAATTATTTTTCACACTGATAGGAACACAGGAGCTGCCTTACACCAAGTCAGACTATTGGTCCATCTAGATCAGTACTACAGATAGCAACGAGCAGTAGCCCTCCTTGGTTTTCAGAGTCAAGTCTTTCCAAATCAATGCAGAGATGTCAGGGACTAGATTCTGAAACGTTTTGCAAGCCAGTGATTCTATCTTTCTGTATTTTCCTGTCAATATTAAGCACACTTCTCCATTTCTTTGGAAAAACTGGGCATGTACCTCCCTTCCATTTATGTGAATAGAATAGAAAAGTACAGTTGGCCCGTGTTTTTATGAGCACTCATATTATGTGGTTTCAGTTATACTAGAAGATCTGTGGGATCCCTCATTAGTTGTGCTTGCACACTGTCCTGGTCAAGTTCCTACAGAACCATACCACAGAATCATGCTGGTGAACCTAGAATATGCCTAAAGAGAACATTTCTCTAAGCATTTCTAGATCCTCCAGCGTGACTCTATGGTCAACTGGAAGACTTAGAAAATGTCTAGCAAGAATACTTTGTGATTTAATTCAGGTAAGAAAAATAATGTTCCAGATCATACACAAATTTTGTATCATGTGAACGGTCCTGGAACGACTCCCTTGTCTAGTATGGGGCCTGGCTGTAATTGATGTTGGATGGATAGTAACAATTATATTTCACTCTACACAAATGCCTTCTGACACATATTTACATCTACTATTGTTTTTCTTTTTGTCTTAAAGGCTTCCCTATACTGTACAATACTATGCAAAATATGTAATTGTGTTAAACTTTTGCTATGAACTCTTCAGACATATATCTCCTTGAAGGTGTCCTTTTGACATGAGGACATCACATGTTTTGCCCATGAAAAACTATTGTTGCCATTGGTCATGTAGAACATATTTCCATAGGCCACCAGCTGTATGCTTATGGCCTGCTGAAACCTGGGAGCTTATTGCACAGGGGGCTCCAGGAACGCAGCCAGCATGGAAGAAAAGGGGGTGTGATGGGAATGGAATGGGGAAAGGAAGGATCCATTTTACTGCATGCCAGAATGCCACCAACACTGCCAGAAGTCCCTGTTCCACTCCCCCATCCATCCCAGAGGAGACAATTTTCAAGAACTGTTCTGAATAGTTCCTGAAAATCAGCCTCTCCGGCATGGATGGGAAATGGATAGGGAACGAAACGCAGACTTCCAGCGGCATCAGCGGCATTCTGATATGCAGTAAAATGTGTCCTTTCCCTGTTCCATTCCCATCACATCTCCTTTGGTTCCATGTTAGCTGTGTCCCTGGAGGCCCATGCGATAAACTCCCTGGATTGCATAGACTTCTCCATAGAAGCGGGTGGCTGGAAAAAGTCACTCAAGAAATCTGACTTGCTGAGCATTGGTCATTCTTCTGAACAACCTTCTGCATTGAAAGAAAGAAAAAATAAAAGAAGAAAGAGGGGACAAGGGTGATGCCTTTCCTCAGTGCCTTAGGACCAGCCTTTCAGTATTTTGAGAAAGATGCCATTGTTGAGGAAAGAAAGGCTTAGAAGTCATGAAAAACCTAAATTCAAAACAGTTGGGAGCTGAGGAGATTGCCCAGATATATAAAAATTATCATTTAGTAATGAATACATTAATCCAACACAGCACAGTGGTTTGAAAGTTGGATTATGACTCTGGCGATCAGGGTTCAATTCCCTGCTCAGCCATGAATACCCGTTGGTTGACCTTGAGCAAGTCACATACTCTCAGCCAGAAAATCTCGTGATAGATTTTCCATAGTGTCACCGTAAGTGAGAAATGACTTAAAGACACACAACAACAATGAATCTATTACTTGGTTGAATTTTTAATAAACCCTTCTTGGAGCTGGTGCCCTCCAGATATGCAATAAGGATCAATAGATGTTGATCAAGGAGGCATCTTTTACTGTCCTGCACAATGCTCCTCCTCTACAGTGCATGGTAGCAGTGGGATGGTACTGGGGCTCCGTTCCATCTGACACTGCAAACAGTCACTAATTTGGCTTGGGGATTATGAAGAATGTTCCCTTGCATTGTTGGTTGCCTGGCTGCTGTTGTCTTTCCCCATGGACCTTTACATTCTGCCAGCACCAGAGAGGATCTGAGTCTTGGACTGAAACTCCCATCTTCAACAGCAGGGCTGGCTATGGCTAGTGTAAATTTTAATTCAACACATGCCCCCCCCCAACTGTTTTTTGTTTTCTCAACACCTTTAGTTTGTTCTTTTATTTGCAAAAAAGCACAAACTCCTTCTCCTAGAAACTTTCGGGAACAGCAGTCCACCTTTTAAACCAATCCATTAGCAGAGGTATAAACAAAGAGAAGGGCTTCATGACAAGAGTCCTCGCTATATAAAAAAGGAATATTCTTGGAAGGAGTTTTGTACTCATGGAAACTGATTTTTGGTAAGCAGATTTATTGCTTTGAAACATCAACACTAACTGACCACTGTAAAGATCTAAAAGCCTTGTATCACCTCATCCATCCCTTTGAAAATGTAGGACAAGGGATGTGATGTGCATCTTCATGGATCCTATTACATTCAGTTCCACTCCCACAACTGTGTAAATATGTTTTCTATCTGAGGCCTTAATACCACTAGGCACTTAAGCTGAAGAAGTGAGTTTATATCCAAGAAAGCTCATGCTAAAATAATGACAATAATTTAGTATTTTTTAAAATTACTTTTTGATATATATGTCATCCATGATATATACTTGTTATACTCTTCACAATCAACACAAGCACCTAAAAGAAAGCATTAATACAAATCCTACACAAATTACACATTGCCTATACTGTCTATTGTTTACTGATCTATCTGTGTGTTTTTTAAAAAAATAAGGCTTTCTATAATCTGCAAACAATAACAAAGTAAAACAAAAAACAAACACTGACAAATACAAATACATTGCTATAATAAAAACATTAAATTTCAACTTCCTAGACTTCTGTAATTGGTGATTTCTCTAATGTCTTTTTATTCTCAATCTGTGTATTTTTATTTAAAGCTCTATTTAAAAAATAGTCTTAAAAATGCCATCACATTTCTTTTCTTCTCCCTTGCCCTTCCTCCTTTTTATAGCTTTTAAATAACTTGTACCTCCCACACCACTGTTTCACACACACACACACACACACACACACACACACACACACACACATCCATTTCCTAAAGCCAGAATTGGATTTCCATCCATTTTCATTCTTAGAAGTTTGAATTTTGGTAGTTTCCACCATTGACCCAAACCCCCAAGTGTCCTATGGGAATAAAATTGCCCCCTGGACCCAACCCAGTTGCCTTTCCCTATTTTTGCTGGTTCAATACTAGTGATTCACTTCTAGTTCAAGAAGCCAGAGGTGCTTCTCTGTACCCACATTGTGATCATCCAGGGCTGCTTTAAGCGTGATACATGTCCAGCACAAAATTTATAAAAGGAGGTGAATTCATGTGTGGGTTGGCGGGTGCAGTCAATACCATAGGCATCATTGAATTTATTGACTATATATACATGTGTGTGCGCGTGCATGCATAGAATGTCCTACCACCTGAAGTAGGAGGGCACGTGATCCCCTGATGCTATTGCTGCACCCCTTATTGTTGTTTCCTCTTCTCTTCCACTGTTGCCAGTCCTACCCCCACCATTATTTTGTTACTTTTCCTGCTCCCTTATTTCATCCTACAATTTTCCATTCTGCCTTATTCCCTGTCAGCTGAATAGCTGTGAGTGTCAGTGCAGCACAGGTGATCTCCTTGACCCCCATGTCCATAAGAGCTTGTTCTGATGATCCCCTGAGAATATATGAACTTTGTTGGGGAGCCCAAACACTTGCTGGCTGCAGTATTTCTCCTTGTTTCTTTGACTGTTTCTTCATGGTTCTATTTTTGATTGACCCTTGCAAAACTTCACCTCAGGAAATTAAGATAATTTTATCGCAGGATGTATTGTGGTTTTAATATTGTACTGTCATACTTTGATATTACATGGTTTTAAATGGTTTTTAAACTGTAATTTTAGATATTATGTTGTTGAAATATTGTTGTAATCCCACTTTGATCCATCAGGAGAGGCAGGCAAATAGAAATAAAACTTATTCTTATTCTTGTTACAATGTTGACCTGGTATTAACTATCTACATCATGGGGCCCTGTTCTAACAAGATGTAGGAAGACAAAAAAAACGCCTTATACAGATTGAGTATAACGTAATTGTATTCCAAAATCTGATATTTTTTTTTAAAAAAAAAACTTGTTTTTTAAGGGTGGCTGAAAAAGTAACACCTTTCCTTTCTTCCATTTCAATGTACCTAAACAATGTTTCATGGACAAAATTATTAAAAAGAATTGTATAAAATTACTTTCATGCTATAAGGTATATATGAAATGTAAATGAGCTTTGTATTTAGTCTTTGATCGCATCTCCAAGATCTTTTGTTATGTTTGTATATAATACAGGCATTCCTAAATCCACAAAAATCAAAACCACTTTTGGGCTGAAATAATTTGGATATTGGAGACTCAGACTGTACTAGGTTCTAGCTCAGTAACACATTCGTTGCTTGGTAAGGTCTTTCCCATGCCTCACTAGGGATGCCATAGCTGGAACTTCTTGAATGCAAAGCATATATTAAGCTATCAGTCTTCTACTGTACTAGAAAATGGCCATTTCGAATACTTACTGCCCCCCACCATTTGCACAGGGCGAGGGAATAAGGAAAATCACTGGCATGTATTACACAGTTTAACTAATTGGCTGGCACAACACAATTCTGAACAATACATTAAAGAATGAAGGAGACAAAAAGGAACTGAGTCATATGACTGCATAAAATGTTAGGAAGAAAGAACAATCCAACATGCTGAGGAAACACATTCTCTTGGGTGATACAGCTTGGGTTCCCAACCCATTTTTCCTGTATTCGTGGTGAAGATTTTAAAAGTGGAAATCCAGTTGTTCCAAAGAGACCTGTCAGGGAAATCTCAGGAGACCAGAAATATAGTCATTTCCTTGTAAAAGTTTCCAATGGGAATTCCAATTAAAAAGCTATTCTCCCCTAAAAGCACATATCTATAAAATGATTTTTGTGTCTCAAGGAATGAACAAAAATAACATGCTTACATCCTCCTACTATAAATTTTGCTTGATGTTTCGTGTGTGTGCGTGCGTGTTTTTAAGGCAGCAGCACTAAGAGCATAAAGCCTGAAACGAATCAAACAGACCTTAATTCCACTGGAAGAAATGCATTAATGTTCACTGAAGCAAACAGTATGCCTTTCCCATCATTTCTTCATGACATTCAGGTTGGTATACCTAATCTGCACTACACTGGCTCCATTTTATCACCATTTCAGTATGGTTGAGGACTGCAGGTACATAACAAACCTGTTTTGGATTTCTCTTGATCCCTCATGATTGTCTGAGCAAGGAGTAGTTGGTGTCAGTTATAATCCAATGTATCTGGAAGACACTCCTCAGTTGTAACACTATGATTCCACTTTAATGGTGATGGCTACATCCCATGAAATCTTCGGATGGTGGTTTGGTGAGATATTCAATCTCTCTGGTTGAGAATTCTAAATACTATTCCTAAACTGTAAATCCAAGAATTCCAAAGATAGGCCAAGGGGAGGTGATGGTGTTGTAACTGTGTAGTTTGAATGGGGCCACATGTTCTGGAAGGCTGTGGTACACATGGCTGAAGATTTGAACCTGACTCTTCCTGTTCAGTGCTCCTGTGAAACCCAAGTATGGAGCACCCTAAGATAGTAAAATGTCTAGAAACCAGATGTTATGAAGAAGTGCTTAGGAAGCTGGATAGGTTTAGTTTGGAAAAGAGAAGACTGAGAGGTGATATGATACCCATCTTTACATATCTGAAGCAATATCATTTGGAGCAAATTCATTTTCTGTTGCTTCAGAGACTTCTAGAGCACAGACCAGTAGATTCAAATTTCAACAAATTACAAGCACAGAGATCCCATCTAAACAGTAAGAAGAACTTCCTGACTGTAAGAGCTGTTTCAGTGGATGATAGACTGCCTCAGAGAGTAGTGGAGTTTGGTTTTGCCTGACCCTACTAGGAAGCAGTGGCATCCTTGTCCAGGGTGCCCACCTCCCACCACCCAGCTGTCCAGGTCCTGTGTGGCTTTCCACTCCCCCCGGGTGTACGATCCCACCAAGTGTTACAAATCCTCTCTGGGATGTCACTTGGTGTAGGCTGCAACACTGCACTCCCCTAATGACGCCACTACTAAGAAAGACAAGATTCTGGCCTTTCCTCTCCTCTCCTCTCTTCCCTGCTGAGTTAACTGAGTACCAATTACTTTTGTACTTTGAACTCAGTTTGCAATAACGGAAGCAAATTGAGGCCAAAGGGGGAATGCAGGAGGATGAGAGATTTTAAAAGCAGCTGAAAAGTGGGAAGACAGAGGATTAATTGATGCTGTTTATGACAAATTGCGACTGGTATAAAGTATGTTACACTTGTGGAACTCTGCTTTCATAACCGATTCACTGAATAACTGCACAATGCAATGGCCAAAAAGTACAAGTGCACATGTCTGAAAACTTACACATGAATCTGGCCATCCTTTACATCCCTTGTAAACAGTCAAGATTTAACTAATGCATACATTATTCTGCATGGTTAGCAATATTTAGAAAATGTAGTAATTCAGTCTGACAAGCCAAAGCACCACCCTTGTAATCATTTGAGACTTCTTCGTAGCAGAGTCACATCTGAACAAGCAGGACAATTCCACGTGTGCCTGCTTGTTCCTCTGCAAAGACAACATAGCGCAAATATTATGAACTGATGTTAACTCCACAATCAAGAGCCAAACACTTCCTCTGTTTTTTGTAAGACAATCTTTAATTAGTCAATAATTGCTTAAAGGCTCCAATTGATTGGCTTTATAAACACAGGAAAATGAAAGCAGCCTTTTAATTTCAAAGCTGTGTTTAAGATTTAACCAAAAAAAAGAAAGTAAAAAGAGAGAAGAGCAGCATATTATTAAAGGGAACACAGCAATGCAAAAATCAGGTTTGTCATCCTCTTTATATCTTAGAATCCAAGAATAACAACTGGTTAGGGAATTATTAACAAAAGCTCTAAAATACCACAGTCCTTCATTGTCTCCCTGTGCTCTCTGTGTATTAGGGATATATTTAAGTGACCAAAAATATAGCTAGCCCTCATAGCAGATTAAAGAAATCTTAGGCAAGCATCACACTGCTTTACATGATTGTTCAATTAAATCTGCATCAAGCTGCATGGAAAGAAAATATGTACAGGGGGGAAAAGGCATTGTTTTGTCATGTTTTACAAGGCATATGCTCTTGCAGCAAGCATTATTTTGAAAGATGAAATGACTGTAGGAAGTTGGACTTGAGAAATCCGGGTTTTGGCTCCCACTAAGCCCATGTCATCCAAGTGTCGCAGTTTGGCAAGGACAATCCTGATTATTCCACTGTTGTCTCACTTTTCTATTTCTTTTAAAATGTTCCACTTTCTCTCCTCCTCCTGCTTTCCACCTTGGTCTTCAGTTTACATCAATTGCTGTAAACTGAGCTCAAATCTCAAAAGTACTGTGTTATCTTGTCAGCAGGTGGAAGATGACAAGAGACGGTAAGATCCAGCCCTTCCCTGTAGACTCAGGCAACAGCAAAATGTGGAAGCCTCTCCTAGCTTGTGTGTTCCTCCTTAGTAATAACTTTTCTCATTTTGACCAAGCTCTGATGTTGCTTGACTACATGTGTCCCAGTGTTTTTTTTGTTTGCTTGCTTTTTTTAGAGGGTTTGTAAGCCATGAAACTCACTGTGTAACACACAGCTAATCACTCCCTTTCTCCATCAAATATACTTCACAATATTGTCATAAAGTTAAAGTGGGGAGGAAGAGAGAGTCATATGCATCGGTGTGAGCTCACAGGAAGAAAAACAGAATACAAATGTAACAGATAAATATATTGGGCTGAATATATGAATTTAGGACCATGGTGACCAAGTGTCCTCCTTTTCCCGGACATTTCTACATTTCAACCGTCTGTCCAGGAAGAATTCCAAAATGTCCTCCATTTTGAGTGTGACTAAACAGACTGCCCCTTTGTGTCACCTTCCAGGCAGCTTAGGAGCATGGTGTTTACATGACACACGCTCCCAAGTCAGCCGGAAGCCACCCAGCAGCTTGATGACGCTCTGGTGGTGCAGTATTTACATGCCTCATGCCACTAGAGCATCATGAAACTGGCTTCCAGCCATGGTGCAGGCGAAAAAGCTGGCTTTTTGCCACCTGAAAAAGGAGCAGCTCTGTGCCACCCCTTTTTTGGGCAGCTTCAAGACAGAATTGGGCCACAGTGTGTGCTTGCTGTGGCTCCAATGCGGCTTTAGAAGGGGTAGCTTCAAGCTCCCCTTCCGCCAGTCTATTTCACCCTTTAGAAACCCATTGAGTAACACTACATTTGCCTTTCCCCTTCAAGAAATGTGCATACCTGGTAGCCTGTCCTTGCTGCAAATAATTATTTCACTATATGTTTTCCTTATACTGCATTTTTTTGGTACTGGGGATGATCAGTCAGCTTATTGATTAAGGATGGAGAAATAAGTCCATTTTACTTTCTCATGCATTCTGTTTCTGACCACACGTTCTTTCCATCCCAAATATGAAGACACTTGTGAATTTGGGGAAATTCTATACAAATGCATTGACATTAAGTTCTGTTTTAACCCAATTCAATAGGTGTATCTGTTTTCACTATGGGGATGACCCTGTTGTATCTATTTGACATGCAGCTGTTAAAAATGAGGAGAGAAGAAACAGGATGGCAAATAGAAATCTGAAAATCACCGTCTTGACTTCACTGTGAATTCTCACATCCCACTTCATTTTATTCCCATTCTTGTCATGTATGTGGCTCTGAGATTTTTGTTGTTGTTTTCTGACTCAAAATTTGTCAGCATTTTATTTATTTATTTCCAAGATTTATATCCTGCCTTTCTCCCACAGTGGGGTTTTATGTATTTTTCCTAATGCATTCACTTATTGATGCATTTGATCTAAGGTATACCCTTTCCCCTTAGCTAAAGCACATTTGTACATATTTTTTTTAAATGCATATTTTTTTTTTAGCTCTTCACGTTTTATGCCTTGCTTTGCACACATTTTATTTCTGGGGAGGGGGAATACCTCTGCTATATATTTTGCAAATGTCATCCTTACTACAGAATAATTTGGAGCGGTACTTAGGCTGCTGCCACAATGCAGAATTAAAGCAGTTTGATACCATTTTAACTGCCATGGCTTCATCCTATAGAATCCTGGGATCTGTAGTTTGTTGTGGCACCACTGTGGTCTGACAGTGAAAGCTAAATAAAATTACAGATCACAAAATTGCATAGCATTGAGCCATGGCAGTTAAACTGGTGCCAAATCATTAATTCTTCAGTGCAGATGCAGCCCCTGACTTCTCTGATAGAGAGCTGTCATGGGAGTTGGCTACAGGAGTCTAACAAAATATTCTAAGTATCTCACTGAATTTCTTGATCTGTGCATTCAAGTTGTTTCTGGCTTATGGCAATCCTAAGATGAACCTATCACAGGGTTTTCTTGACAAGATTTGTTCACAGGGAGGTTGCATTTGCCTTTCCCTGAGGCTGAGAGTGTGTGACTTGCCCAAAATCACCCAGTGGATTTCCATGGCAGTGCAGGGATTTGAACCCAGGTTTCCAGAGTTGTAGTCCAATGCTGAAACCACTAGATCATGCTGGCTCTCTTCTCACTGAACGTCAAGCCCCAAAATACCATAAGATAGAGCCATAGTAGTTAAGGTCATATCAAATTGTTGTGATTGTCTAGTGAAGACAGAATACACAGTGATCCAAAGCCAGATTTCAAGAGTTAAGTACTCAGATCTTCAACTGACAAATTACTCATTTTTTCCTCCCATGTTCATATGTTTTAAAACTCTTAATTTTTTTCTTATCATGAATATGAAGTAATTGTTTACAAATTATAAATTGTTAATAAAAGCCTGCTCAAATGAAAACCTCACCCACCCTTATTACCTGCTACCTGGGGGTTGCAACTAGGGGAACATGATGACACCACATCACATATGTCATTTTCTAAACTGGATATGATGGGGAAATGGACACAAGATTACTGTTATCAGTGTAAAATCCATGGTGTGTCACACCTAGTTCTACCTACAGAATTTTTAATTCTGAAACCAGATGCCACCCTTTGGGCTGTAATGAAAGCTGCACACAAAGCTGATTTATCAACACTGCCATAAGCACAGCACAGATTTTACAAATTCTCCATTTCAAGATTTCTGAATTAATAGATTCCTCCATTGCACTGTGAGGAATGCTTTTAGCTCTAATGACAGCTATTATTAAAATAAAATGAAGCTTTTCAAAAGGCTGATTTAGAAACTCTTGGATTATGCAATCAGCTAGGCCAACATAGCTGAAAAGTGAAGCAGGAAACCTTTATTGATGAATTATGGAGGCAACACTTTATTTTAGTCAATGGAGCTGAGAGATTTGGTCCAACCAATGTTTCTGCACAAGATAAATCTAATCCATTGATCTGTAAGAGGCATTTACAGAGCACCCATCATGGCGGTAATGAGGAGGTAATTGTCCTGAGGAAGAGAAGAAACCTGTAAACAAAGCTCATCCAGATCCCTGGCAGCTGGAGAGTTGTATGAAGAATGAGACAAACACTTGGATATATTTAATTAATAGCAAAGAACTTGCAGAGGGGCCGATAAAAGCTCTAGTGCTTAAAAGGCTATTGTAACAGAAACTGTTCTCAGTAGACAAAAGGGCCTGAGAATTAAGGACACCTGTCCTCCAAGGTGGACAGCATAGGCTCAGGTAATATCTCAGGGCTAGATTGTCCCCATCTATAATCTTGTTGTTTAGAAGATCACTGGAGTTAGCTACAAATTGCTCTATATTCAGCTGGATAAATGTCTGTGGATTAGAGGCAAAGGATTTCAATTACAGTCGCAAGGGATTAGCCTGTATAAGTAGAAAGTAAGACACACTTCTTGCTATTGAGTTACTGTATACATCCATACAAAACTGATCTTCACTTTTCTATGGGCTGTGCAAGATATTTTGCAACCAAGGATGAAGGACAGGATGGTACCATTTATTCCACAGGATATATATTCAGCAATGTCTTTATTTAATTCCACTCTTTCTTCAACTCTCGACAGCTTTGTTCCTGTATCTGTACGCATGTCTTCCCCTATGACTAGGCCTCAGCTCTGGCTCAATCCCACTATCAGGTTCCTCCGGTCCTGCTCTCGAGAGGCTGAACGTCTTTGGAAAAACTCTAGAGAACCGGCCAATTTCATTCATTATAAATTCATCCTTTTATCTTTTTCACGCGCTCTGTCTATGGCAAAACAGGACTATTTTAAATCGCCAATATGCGCTAATGAGAGGCGTCCGCAGCGTTTGTTCTCCTGCTTCAATACACTACTAAAACCTTCCTCTCCCCCTGTCTTCTCATCATTTTCCCCCACTGACTTCGCCAACTACTTCATCACAAAAGTCACTACTATTTGATCTGAAATAGTTCCTCCCGACTTGCCCCCTACCACTAACCTCCTGGTACCTTCTACTAATAAACTCTCTGGGTTTCCCCCTGTTTCTCTGGATAACTCTCTAAGCTGCTAAATTCTTCCAAACCTACTACCTGTTCTCTTGATCCCATTCCCTCCCGTCTCCTAATCTCTATAGCCCCTTCTCTTCTGCCCTCGCTCCTCTATATCTTTAATCTCTCTCTCTCTATGGGTTCCTTCCCTTCTGACTTCAAACATGCTCTCGTTTCCCCAATTCTGAAGAAACCCTCTCTCGATCCCTCTTCTTTGTCTAGCTATCTTCCAATTTCTCTTCTTCCTTTTCTTTCAAAGGTCCTAGAACAGGTCGTTTATTCTCACTGTATTAAGTTTTTTTGAAGCCAACTCCATCTTGGACCCTTTCCAGTCTGGCTTCCGCCCACGGCACTCTACAGAGACAGCCCTCACCAAGATCTCAAACGATCTCTTGCGGGCCAAGACAAACGGCCTCTATTCTCATTCTTCTTGATTTGTCTGCGGCCTTTGACACTGTTGATCACTGTCTCCTGCTTGATTTACTCTCTGACCTTGGGTTCTCCGACTCTGCTCTCGACTGGTTTAAATCTTACTTGTCAGACAGATCTTTTGCAGTGGTCACGGGTGGTCAGACTTCGTCCTCTGTTCCCCTATCTGTTGGAGTTCCCCAGGGCTCTGTCTTGGGTCCCCTTCTGTTCTCTCTATATACACTGTCCCTAGGTAAACTCATCAGTTCTTTTGGTTTCTCCTATCATCTGTACGCTGACGACACTCAGCTGTATCTCTCCACCCCTGACCTTTCGACGTGGCTTGAACAGCAAGTTTCTTCTTGTCTGACTGCCATCTCTCAGTGGATGCGGCTTCGGCGCTTGAAGCTCAACATGTCTAAGACTGAGCTTCTTGTCTTTCCACCTAAACCCACCCTTCACTATTCCTTTTCTGTTTCTGTCGACGACACTTCTATTCAACCGGTTCATCAAGCCCACAGTCTTGGCTTCATTTTTGACTTTTCTCTGTCATTTATTCCCCAGATCCAGGCCACCGCCAAGGCCTGTAGATTCTTTCTCCACAACATTGCCAAGATCCGTCCATTCCTCTCAGCCTCTACTGCCAAGACTCTAGTCCATGCCCTAGTGGTTTCGTGACTAGATTATTGTAACCTCCATTTGACAGGGCTTCCTCTTTCACACCTCTATCCTTTAATCTCTGTCCAGTATTCAGCTGCCCATATTGTCACATCCGCTCGCTACTTTGACCATGTTTCTCCTCTTTTATCCTCCCTTCATTGGCTCCCCTTCCCCTTTTGCATCCGGTACAAGCTTTTGTTACTGACTTTCAAAGCCCTCCATGGATTGGCCCCTCCTTACTTATCTGACCTTCTTTCTCCTTACATTCCTACTTGCACCCTCCGCTCTTGTAGTCAAGGTCTCCTGTCACAGTGTAGGACTACCACTGCCCCCTCTCGAATTCGTCCCTTCTCGCTTGCTGCCTCTTACTCCTGGAACCTTCTTCCCCCACATGCACACCTCATCACTTCTCTACCCAGTTTCAAAACTGAGTTAAAGACTATATTGTTTAGAGAAGTATTCCCAGAGGCGAGCCCCTCTCTGACCCAGGAAGCCTCCTTTTAAGCATCCATTAAGAAGCCAAGCCCTTCCTCCAGTCCATCTGCCTTGGTCCAGGCCTCGGAGGTGGAGAAGAACTGCTGGACCTGATCCCATTCCCCACCACCACTTCCTTCTCCTTTTGTGTCATATCTTCTTAGATTGTAAGCCTGAGGGCAGGGAACCATCCAACTAAAAGATTGTATGTACAGCGCTGTGTAAATTTACAGCGCTGTATAAATAAAGGTTAATAATAATAATAATAATAATAATAATAATAATATAGAAATCAACCCAATATCAGGGACAACATCTTTCACTGTATTTGAAGAAAGAGGACTAGTTTAAGGGGTGAAGATTTGGCTACATGGCAGACCCAATACTGTTATTTCACACTGTGCCACAATTTGTGGCCTCTCAGGATCTGCTGTCTGAGTTGACCACATCATTTTATCCCCCAAGGCTGACCCTTCCATTATGAAGAGGGAAATAACTGCCTCATATGGGAACAAGGGAGATGCAGAGACAGCATCATCAGGGTAGCCTGAAGAAAGAGGCTCCTCCCTCCTTAATGGCCTATGAGGGAGAGAATAGGCTGGCCCAGCTCCATCAGGGCTAGCCTGAAGAAAGAGGCTCCTCCCTCCTTAACTGTCATATTTTGGCCTATGAGAGAATAGGCTGGCCCAGCTCCATCAGGGCTAGCCTGAAGAAAGAGGCTCCTCCCTCCTTAACTGTCATCTTTTGGCCTATGAGGGAGGGAATAGGCTGGCCCAGCTCCATCAGGGCTAGCCTGAAGAAGAAGAGCCCTCCCCCCTCCCCTCCATCTGCCTTGGTCCAGGCCTCGGGGGAGAGAAAGAATGCTGGACCTGACCCCCCCCCCCCCCCCACAATTTCCTTCTCCTTTTGTGTCGTGTCTTTTAGATTGTAAGCCTGAGGGCAAGGAACCATCTATTATCGCCTCTGTTGTAAGCCACCCGGATTCCTAGTGATTGGGCGACATATAAATAAATCCTATTATTATTATTATTATTATTATTATTATTATCATCATCATCATCATCATCATCATCATCATCATCATCATCATCATCATCTATGTATACTATGTATTATATGTTAATATATTATAGTGAGCCCTTGGTATCAGATGGGGTTCCAGGACCCCCCACTGATACCAAATCCACTAATACTCAAGTTCCATTAAATGCAGTGGCATAGTAAAATGATATCACTTATATAAATGGCAAAATCAAGCTTTGCTTTTTGGGATTCATATATTTATATATTTTAAAAATATTTTCAAGCTGTGGATGCTTGAATCTGTGGATAAAAAATGTGGTTATGAAGGTCTGACTGCTTAATTTGCACACAATTTTTGAGGGAAAACATGCTGTAGCTGCACAACATACAATTTTTGTTCAAATTTCCTTTTTTTTTTTTTTTTTTTTTGTAAAAATGAACTGTAACAGAATTTTTAAACAAAACAAAAATCCATAGAAAAATGCCCAAGTTGTTGTTTGTCCAGTAAGGGAGAGAAACTGACATTTTTCATAGTCTTGCATGGAAACAAAATAAGTGAAGTGGAGATTTAATTCTCTAAACTGGTAATAGATTAATCTTTCTTTGTTCTATCCTTATGTGCTCAAAGCACTTGGTGTACAATTAAAGCCAAATGATGTTTTCCCCCTCTAAATCTACTTCTGTTCTATCCAGTCTCTCATTTAGAGATGCGGCTACAATTATTATTATTATTATTATTATTATTATTATTATTATTATTTCCCCACCTGCATAGGCTGCCCACAAAATTTAACCCAGCAAGACTAATTATGATGTGCACTCCCATTTAGGGGACAATCACACACACACAATTTTGATTAATGGATACCATCTCTTCAACAATGACAGGTGCCATAGAATATTACTTATGCAAAGAATGAAACCACCCAAACCTTGTGTAGTAGCATTTAGTTCCCCAGCAACAATGCAAAACAGAACAATCTGTCCGATATAGATAGGTGTGTTTATAGGCTTGAAGCCAAGCATAGAGAGGTAGGGACATGTTATGAGCCATGCTAGTAATAAGGAATGACAATACAATTAGTCATTCACAGAGCATGAATTATGAGCAGTGGGAAAAGATGTGGTGGCCCAGTTCTCTCCCATTTCCCTATGATCAGTGCACCAGAGGAAGGGGAAATAATAATGGGGGGGGGGAGGGAGGATGAAGAATAAAGAGTATAGGTTATAATAGCGTCATACCACTTTAATTGCCATGGGTTCTACAGTTTGGTGAGGTATTTACAGTGGTCCCTTGCCTTACATGGGGATCCATTCCGGACCCCGCCGCATAAAGCAACTTCTGCCTATGCTCAAGTAATGGGGTTCATGCACGCAGCAGCATGGTGGCACAAGTGCTGTACGTGCACGCACCATTCATTGAATAGTGTGGGTCTTCCAGCGTAAGCTGGTTGAGAGCCAGTGTGATGTAGTTTGAGAGCTGGACTATGACTCTGGAGATCAGGGTTAGATTCCCCTCTCAAGCATAAAAAACCTGCCAGGTGACCTTAGGCAGGTCATACTCTCTCAGCTTCAGAAGATGGCAATGGCAAACTTCCCAAGAAAAGCCTATGTTAGATTCACCTTAGAGTTGCCGTAAGTCAAAAATGACTTGGAGGCACACAACAACAACAATATTGTTGGTTGAGAGTTAGGGTCGTGTAGTTTTCTGAGTTGTGGACTACAGTTTTGGAGACCAAGGTTCAAATCCCTGCTTGGCCATGAAAACATACTGGGTGACTTAGGGAAAGTCACACTTTCTCAGCTTTAGAGGAAGGCAAAGGCAAAAAGCTCTCTGAACAAATCTTGCCAAGAAATGACTGTGATAGGTTCACCTTAGAGTCACCATAAGTCAGAAACAACTTAAAGGCACACAACAACAACAACAGCAGCAGCAGCAACAGCAGCAACAGCAACAGAGCTCTACTCCACTTTCTTGAATTGTAGTTCATAAGATACTCTGAATGCTTTTTTACACTGTGCAGAAGTGGTGACTGGTGGTTTCTTGGTTAGAGGGGACACAAATCAACTTTGGACATTAATCTGACCTATCCAAGATGATGTACCCTTGTCTCAAAGTAAATCTAGTTTGAACTAAAACCTAAAGCAGATTCACCATCTCATTGACATAGCAGCCTTCAGTTGCCACTTCTACAGAGTTAAACTGATTTAATTCTCCATCCTTCTCTTTTCAGAGCATCTTAATACCTTCTAGGAACTTCATCAAGCTATGCATCCCAACATTCTTTAAGAGGAACAATCCTAGTTAAAATATGAAAGTGATATAGCTGTACATTTTACACTTAAGAGTAATTTTCCATACCCCTCTAGACGTAATAGCATGCATTTATAAAGCCTTGACAAGAAATGTTGATGCTCTAAAAGATATGTACTTCTCTGCATTGGACCACAAAAAAGCAAGTCTTTACAAGAGATGATGTTTTCTTCAGTGATCTTACAAAGGATATATGTAGTTGTTTCGAAGATCATTGTAGATAGAATTCTCAAGCAGTATATGAATTGTATCTTCTATTGGCACAGAATTACAATTACATACTCTGCCCTTTTTAGGAACCCTCGGGTATCAACCCATCAAATGTGCCAATGGAAGAATATCTAATCTTGCCTATGTGAAGGCTTCCATCATTTAAATGTTTAGTAGATCTATCTGGTATTTTGGAAGGGATATATATAATGGAATAAAAGAGGCACAAAAATTATTGGATTGGCAAGACATGATCTCAGTCACTATAAATCCCAACATTTTTTAAGATGGAACAACCCTAGTTAAAATATTGTGAAACTGATATAACTGTACATTTTACACTCTATATAGCATGTCAAAGGAAAATCACCTCATCATTCTCTGATGATGTGAAAAGGTACTCAAGGAATTCAATTTGTGATTTCCCACATGAATAATACTGTATGTGCTCTGGACAGGATGAAAAATTAGAAGCATGCATCCTGTGATTTAATTCAGACCCCGATGTCATCATTTGGATCTGGGCCCTATTTGGTCTGGTTTGCTTCATACCCAAACTGCTCTAATTTGGACTCTGATTCCCAATCATGAATCAGAAATCTAGATTGCCAGTCTCTCCACACCCCATTTACATGCACTGGGAAACCAAAATGACGGTTTTATTTTTCACACATCTGGATAAAAATTGGATATATGGAAATGTTTAAAGAGGGGATTAAGACAAATTTCAGCTACCAGTGATCTCTGATGCAAAAGTCAGTAGGAAGATCCCTGTCTTATTTCCCCTTGCACCAGATATTGCTCACAGGAGGACAGAATGTCAATCAATGGTGTCCTGATTGACAGAGCAGATTGCTGTTGCTCTCAAAGGCTGCTGCCCAGTATATCCTTATGGTGCAACTTTCACAATATCTATGTATTATCTACAGTCTTGAA
Source organism: Sceloporus undulatus (assembly GCF_019175285.1). Lineage (NCBI taxonomy): Eukaryota > Metazoa > Chordata > Lepidosauria > Squamata > Phrynosomatidae > Sceloporus > Sceloporus undulatus. Next base: position 317,876,247 of record NC_056523.1, read on the forward strand.
TACATAGGATCAAGAATATGAGGTAGTCATGAATGCATCTCTCAAGATTACACATCTGTAACTGTGATAATGAATTCCAGGCCTTTAAATAAATTTTAAAAATTTATTCAGTTTTGTCCACTATGCCAAAGTAGAGCAAAAACAGTGGGGCACCAGGCAGGTAGATGAAAGCACTTGGCAGATGTGAGGGAGACATGGAGCAGAGCATCAAATATCCCTCATTTCTTGAATCAGAAAGTCAAGTGGGCAGTATGAGACAGATAAATCTGTTAACATTTAACTTATGACCAGAAATAATAATGAAAAAGAAATTGACAGCCTAATTGAGGAGAATGTGCTTTTGCTTTATTCCAGGTGTGGATATGTTCCAGAGCTGAGAGGGCCACATGACCCAATTTTCTGTCTGTTCAAAGGACCATAGTGTGCCACTGCAGCTGTCGATTTGGATCTCCAGACATAATGTTGCATCAGTCCTCACCTCGTGTGGGGCTGTTTAGTGTTTTTGAAGAAGGAGTAAAACATATTTTAAAACTCCTACATAATTTAACCACAAAAGGAGACCATACAATCAGCCCTCCATATCCATGGATTATTTATCCATGGATTGAGCCATCCATGGATTGAAAATATTTTAAAATAATATAAATTCTAAAAATCAAATCTTGATTTTGCCATTTTATATAAGAGACAGCATTTTATTATGCCGTTGCATTTAGTGGGGCTTGAGCATCCATGGGTCTTTGTTATTTACAGGAGGTCCTGGAATCAAACCTCAGTGTATAGCAAAGGCCCATTGTCTATTGTTGAAATCCTCTTCTGCAAAGTACTTAACAGGTGGGTGCACCTGTACTCTGAATTTAAAAAGCTCGGCAGGGAGTAGAAGTGGGAGAGAGTGACAAACTAATTGCTAGCAAAAGCATCTTCTCAAATTTCAGGAGTAATTATGCTTAAAGATTAAAAGGTAAATGTCATTGCCAAATGGAAGGTCATTACTATTTCCCGAGACACATAATGATCGGAGGTTGACACAGAGCTAAGTCTACATTTCAGCTAAGCCCAACCAGGCTGTTCTCCAAGGATATTCTTTCCATTAGATGTGCTTTTTTGTTGTTGTTGTTGGTCTGATGAAAACACATGCCATTCAGAAAAAATTATTTATCAACACACTACCTTTGGAAATCATTTTTCAATTATGGTTTTGAGGGGTGGATGTCAACAATGTTTAAAATATATGGGATTTATGAAAGAACTAAATATGCACAGATTGGTCTGTTTCAGAGCTATGTTACATTTCCAATGTATTTGCATTCCACCATCAATCCACAACCTGTCATCGATCCACTTTTTCTAAAAACAAAAACAAAAATCAGTTTCAATAAAGAATAGTTTGCCACTAAGAAAGAAAGAAAGATCTAAAAACTATTGTTTGTTCTTATTGTATGCCTTCAAATCATTTCTGACTTATGTTGATGACAAAGTGAATCTATCACAGGACTTTATTGACAAGATTTGTTCAGACAGGGTTTGTTTTTGCCTTCCTCTGAGAGAATGTGACTTGACCAAGGTCACCTAAAAAGATAGAGCTGTATTGGATCTATGTGTTGACTCACCATTTGACAATTCATTCAGTGGGTCTACTCCAGTTGGGACTAACCAATAGAATTCCAAAGCCTCTCTGTCGAATTATCATATGATGGAACCATAGCAATTAGTAACTAGTATTTGACCATTTTCTCCTACAATGCCTTGGTTTAATAATTGTATGTGATACAATATTCTGCCTTCAAAGTGGCCTGTGACCTCACAAAGGATGGAGATGTATTGAATTCCAAAGGAAGCATCTTTTTTGTGTTGTGAATGGATGTTAAATTTCCTGGGCTTTGAGAATCTCCCAGTAAACACATGGCCAGAAGGAGGAGGTTCCTGCCTGCAAGAAATACCCCTCCATACCATCTGAGAACAAAGACAGGAAAATGCAGGCTTATGACTAACATCTTCAATTTTTTCCCTTCCTGTACGGTTTTTAACACCTTGCCTGATGAAGAAGTCAGTGGAGTTTCCAAAGCTTGTAATGTGTATACTGTGCATTTTGGTTGTTTGGATGTTATTGGATTTGCTATATGGCTATATGGATGTATGTGATACTGTATTCCAAAGACTTTGAAAGGTGGGAAAGAGACTGCAGTCCATATTGAGCAGTGGGGTATTATTAAGAAATGTGATACCTGATAGTTCATGTTAGTGTGATTCAGAATTCTCAATGATCAATTTCCAAAAGCATTCCTAGAAAGAATCAAACTGATTAGTGCTCACACCATAAATGAATAGGCCATGCTGCATTCTTAGAATCACCCTCTTGTTCTAATTCAGGTTATTTTAATATTAGATTTTTCTGAAGTAGGAGCTGCAAAAGAAATAGTGCTAGAGTTTAATTCCTTCATTCTTCAAGCACATTTTCATGATTTCTTCACCCTTTTGTCCCACAAGGGGCCATCTTTAATATCTGACAGGCACTTTGGGATAATGGCTGGTTTCTAAACCTCCTCCCTACAATGAAAAGTCATCTCTATGATGCTTGTAATGATAATGGAAAGTAGTGAGGAGGGTGGAAGGGAGAGAAGGCGGGTCACTTTGATTAATACTAGAGGAGGTGTGTGGTGACTCTTCCTTTGAAGCCGAATAGGAGAATCAGTAGCTTTGTGATAAGAGTACGAAGGATAAAAGGTTGGCTTGTGATTAGCATGGAATAACATATCTCAGGATATTGTGGTATCAATTCCAATCTTACCTTTTAGTATCACAGAGCTGAGCTACACAAACTGTTGGATTCCACAGTCCGGCATCTCAGTGTCAGATTGCAAATACTCGAAGCTACAATTTCTCCTTTTCAGTAACAACAGCAACAAAACAACTCCCTTCACATACCTGAAGTTCTCTGTTACACAGATATTTGTCTATAAATGTATCTGCTTGTGTTTTTGTTGTTGTTGTTGTTGTGTACCTCCAAGTCACTTTGACTTACAGTGACTTTAAGGCAAACCTAGCAGGGGAGTTTCTTCACAAGATTTGCTCAGCAGGGTTTTGCCTTTTCCTGAGGCTGAGAGAATGTTTCTTTGCGAAGTTCCCCAGTGAGTTTCCAGATCCAAGCAGGAATTCGAACACCTGTCTCCAGAGTCAAACCAAACCACTGTACCACACTGGCTGTCATGTATGTTTGTATGTGTGTCTAGATACCGCCCTTCTCATACCAGTGTGGTTCTATGTTACATAGATATTTGTCGATATATGTGCCTGCTTCTACATATGAGTATATCCAGACACCAGAGATAGAAAGTTAAAAAAAACTAACAATTGTTTAGGTAATCATTAATAAGCTAAATACCTGCACTGTAAGCCTTACTAGGCTGAACTTGAAAAATGTCACCCATGATTATGAAGGATTAATTACTTTATAACTGTTTCCCAAGGCATCCTAGCAAAATTTCTAGGGTTATGAGTTTCAAACCTGAGTTTCTTGGGACAGATGGAGAGCATCTGGTGTTGAATAGAGAAAGACCACCTGATCCCAATATGACCACCCCCTTCCAAGCTGCCAGTAATACTTAAGAGTTTAATATTTTTAACCTTGAAATTAAACTAAACTTGTTGGGGTTTTAGCTCTGTATTTCTTTTAATGAATTAATAACTGAGGCCAAGATTCTGCATCAGAGGCTGTGATGTGTAAGTTTATGATGTCAGAGATATTTTGCTAATATAATATGTAACACAGGGCAACACACAAGGGCGGGGTACAGACCGCCGCTTTGCGGCTGTCTGCCGCCGCCGCCAGTAGGTCCGCAGGGGAGCCGGAGCCTTCACACGGCCCGACTCCCGCGCGGACCGAAAAAGAAGCTCCAAAATGGAGCTTCTTTTTCCGTCGCGTTTGCGACGTAGCGAGGCGCCAGGGGTGCGCTCGCTACGTCACAAGCGGCGCGACGCGTACGGACGCTCAGCGTCCGATACGTAAAGATGGCGCCGGCCATGTAGAAGGGCCGGCGCCATCTTGTACGGACAGAGTCCGTACTAGGCCCAGGGGCGTCTATAAGAGACGCCCCTTTTTTAAAATGGGACGTCCGGAGGACGTCCCAAATGGCGGTGCAGAAAGCACCAAGGTGTCCTATTGCAGAAATGGGATTCCCATTGTGCAAAGGGACACATTGTGTATTGGGACCTGTTGTACATTGGGACTATTGTGCAATGGCCATGTCGCTGGCTCTGTTTGTGCACTGGTACCAGTGCTGCAACAACATCTCTGCTCTCTCTCTCTGAGAATGCAATCACTGCACAACTGTGCAATTCAACTTTACATGTTCATAAGCTGTTTTAAAATGATGCAAAATTCCCAACAGCATGCTTGCCCAAATTAATAACTTAATTCTGGAAAGGGGTTAATTTTGAAATTCCTGGTCAGGCACCCCAATTAAAAAATAAATGTTAAAAAATAAAAATTATATGTTTAAATAAATTTAATTAAGGTGACTATTTTTCACTGGGAAAAATTTCAAGTTGACTGATAACATAAATGATTTTAACTACCGTATATACTCATGTATAAGCCGACCTCATGTATAAGTCGAGGGCAGTTTTTGGATCCAAAATCATGGATTTTGATATGACCCATGGATAAGTTGAGGGGCAAACACTGGAGGATGTTACAAAAGATCTAGGGGAGGGGAACAAAGCACCACTTCCTATATCTCACTCTCTGGACCTCTCCCAAGCATCAGTCTCAGCATGGAAAAGGGGAAACAAACCTCAGCGTGCATGTGTGTGCGCGCACTCACACACACACTTCCCCTTACCAAAAGCATCTCTAAGGCACATGGCTTGCAAAAAGGAGGACAGACCCCACTGTCTCTCTGCTTGTCACCCCCAGGACCCCCAAGGCTCATAGCTTGCAGAAATGGAGGACAGGCCTTTCTCTCTCTCTCTGCTTCTCACCCCCAGAATTCCC
>NC_056523.1:317881249-317886313 GCF_019175285.1 Sceloporus undulatus
AAGGCTCATGGCTTTCAGAAATAGAGGACAGGGCTTTCTCTCTCTCTGCTTCTCACCCCCAGAACTCCCAAGGCTCATGGCTTTCAGAAATAGAGGACAGGGCTTTCTCTCTCTCTCCTTCTCACCCCCAGGACTTCCAGGCAAAACGGGGTACAAGCCTGGGCATACTTTCTTTGTGTTCCTTCTCTCAACAGCAACTTGTTAGGTCTGGCTCCACAAGAAGGCTGAGAGCCTGGGAAACAGACACACACACACACACGGAGAGAGGAGGAGAGCCGGCGCTGGGGCTTCAAACAAGGAGCCATTACAAGGCTACAGAGGAAGGTGGGCACTTCTTCTTTCACAAAATTTATTAGCATTAACTCATTGACCCTTCCATAAGTCTACCCAGGATTTTGGAGTTCATTTTGGGGCATAAATTTTTCAACTTATAGTCAAGTATATATGGTAACCCTTTGGGTTTTAGAGCATTTTTTTAAAAGGATCTATCCACAGTGCTGAATGCTTTTACCAAAATAATTCAGACACTTTGGTATCACCGTTAAGGTTCATACTAAAATCCAGAGCAGATTCACAGACCTGTCATCATTTGAACCCAAGCTGCCATGGAGCTGCTGAGGTGGGAGAGGGCAGGAGGAAGAACTGGACTATGAGAGTAGTTCTGATACTGGAATTAAATTCTTGGGTTGGGTGTGATAGCACAAACATAATGCTAACAGGAAAAATCTGTTCCCATCTCTCATCTCCCACCTTGTTACATTTTGCACCTGGCTTTGGTTGGTGGACCTTGATATTCTCATTCTAAAAAATGTATGCTACTGTGTAAACTTAAAATCTGCCTGCCCCTCCATTTTTTAAAAAAAAAGGCTCTTCCTCAACACTGAAGTTTTGACACTTCTCTCAGCCTACAAGCATGAATAATCTTTTCACAGGCATTCTTCCTGATTGTCTGTGTATACATCTCACCCTCCCCTCCTACATAGCCTCCTGTTGTGATTTAAAATGTTGATCTAAGCTACAGTCCCGCTCCAGGAGAAAATTGCTCCAAGGCAGATATGTTATAAAGCTTGGACCTATTTAGCGAAGGTGAATTTTCCCCTGGAGTCAGCAATAAAATTATTAAATTCAGAGCAGATGCAAAGGAAAATTAAAAGACTCCATCTACATAAACAGAATGTGTTCTCTACAAACTGGGGCATGCATCTCTTTTTAGGTGCAAGGGTGTCTACTCTTCTGGGACTCACTTGGCCAGACAGTTTCAACTCTGATCCTTTAATGTGTTAGCAAAATGCCAATTATTATGATGTGAGTCAGGAAGGCTATGCTCTCTGAAGAACAAAATGGCTGAGCTCTTGTATAGTGCAGTATACTGTAATAGTCCTGCATGCTGAACAGTGCTACCATTCAGCACCCTTCCGCCCCCAGCATTACCATTTAACTGCAGCAGTCTATGGCCGTTCTGTTACTGGAGGAGATCAGGGAGGGGGGAGCAGGGAAATTCTGGTTTTATACCTTAACTGGCTTAGATTGCCTCCTCCCATATAATCTGTCCTGTGCATTCAGGTCCTCTTGGCGAATTTTACGTCAGTTAGCTAGGACTAGGTTGGCAACTGTCAGCCAGATGACTTTTCCTTCAGCCACCCCTAGATTATGGAATGGTCTGCCAGAAGAGACTTGACAGCTGCATATGCTGTCTGAATTTAAAAGAGCATTGAAGACTAGTCTCTCCTGGAAGGCTGACCCAGATGATTTTTAAATTGATTTTAAATGATGAATTTTAGATGTGAATTGTTTTTAATAGGTGCACATCTTATTTGTTCCTTTATATTTATGTGTGTTTTAACCAATGTGTTTTAACTGATGTTGTGTGTTTAGTAACTGTTGTTGCCCCCTGCCTCAATCCATGGGGAGAGGCAGGTATGAAATAAATAAATAAGTAAATCATCTATTGAGATCCAGCGTGTTCCTTTGGAAATCTCAGCAGATGATATTAGCATCAAATGTCTGGGGACACAGCCAGATGTTCTTCTGATCTCTTCTACTCCACACCAGCCATAAATTATCATGGGGCTCTAGTGGCTCAACTTAAGTCTTGAGGCTTTCCTTGTTGAAGAGAGTGGAAGGGCATATTAACTTCTGCAATGACCAAAGAAAAGAATATGCTGATGAATAGTGGACTTATGCCTGCATATGCCACTAATGGGATGCCAGCCCAAGTGTGTCTTTGTGTTGTGTCTACAGGGAAGTACTGTCCTAACAGCCATTCAGAACCAGAAGTAACTGTGATTCCAGGCATTCTCAGGACTTCATTTGGTATCAAAAACTTATGCACACCACTGCTACAAGATAGGCTTTATTGATGGTAAATTGTTGCAGCAAGTGGTCTGCATTAGAGGGAAACATCTCAGTCTCTAGCTGGTGGTTTTCATCATGTCCTTGCAAGTGGTAGAATTCTAAATAGGAAATTCTAACTAGATTATTCTAGAACAAACACCAGACCAGATATCACAATGGTTGCTTATTGGTCCCCTGGGCTGAGATGCAACCCTCCCCAGCTGAAGCAACTGGAAGATGGGTCCCCAGGATTTTCCAAAACTGTAGGGGATTGCCAAATGAAGGAAACTACACTCCCCAGATAATCTCTCTCCTATCCTAATTGATATGAGGACAATGGAAGCATGTTATGATAAGAGGACAACACAAGGAATGTTTTCATCCCTGATCTGTCCCCAATGCCTTCATATCCTTAAATTGCCAGGCAAAAGTGAAACTACTTAGCAGGGACTACTGGACACAAAATAGTATGCTTAATGTTTGGCTGTGATGCCAACAAGGATTATAGAACCCAACTCCCTGGTGTCAAGGAGAGATAGACACTATGTCAGCAAAGACCAAGTCACAAATATCTCCGAAGCTGAGAGGTTTTGCCCCTGCTAGCCAAAAGAGTGTCCAAGACTATACTTTCCATTATTGCTCAGCCAAAGAACCTAATGGGAACAACTCAGTCAACAAGCCATCATGCCTCTGCATAAACTTGTCGTTTATGTGTAGTTCTAACTTGGTTCCTGTTTTTTGTTTATTTGTTTTGTCACACAAGCCTTTCCCAATCCTTTTTACCTTTCAAATGGCTTGGAGTTCCACTTCCATGATCTCATTGGACAATGGCTCTGGCCATTCTAGTCACATACATCTGCAGGATACTGGGATGGAAATGACAGTGATAAGGAGAAGTGGCCTGTGGATTTGCATTGCATTCCTTTATGCTTTAAACTGTTTTAATATTTTACTCATTGCACCCCCTCCCCCTCACTGAAGGTTCTTTAGGTATGGAATGAGTGAAAAATCTTTTAATTAGCAAAGTAAAAAAATATGGTGGATTTTCTAAATTCTGCATTGGGACAGTCCTTCTACACCACTAAGCAGACTCCCCTTTCCCCCAGACATTGCCAGTTTTGGAAGATGGCCATTTAGTCAGTATCCTCATGTGATTGTTTAAACTGCTGATGACTCCTAAACAATACTAATCCACTTGTTTGTATGACCTTGGTGAATTACAATTGATCATCCACGCCACCCTTCGATAACACAGACTCTTGTCTGCTATGAAGATGGATGACTGTTTGTACTGTTTAGAGGTGTATGCAAGCAGCTACCTTCCAGAAGGCTTCAGAGGAGTCCAACATATAAAGAATGCATATAGGTAAGGCTTTTGTTTGGTAATATAAGGCTGAGCACCAAATCAGGCAGACAATACTGCTGATAGCAGGGGTAGGTAACTTCTAGCCCTCTATATGTTGTTAGTTTCAGTATCTACAGCCAGCATGACTCATGTGAGAGATCACAGGCTCATGGAACTGTAGAGTTGGAAGATAAATTAATACAACTCCCTTCTACTTCAGGAAATAGCTAAATATCCTAAAGGCACCAGATCCTGTCTGATCCTGGAAGTTAATCAGGGTTAGTCCTGGTTAGTAATGAAATACCATTAACAAATGACTGGTACTGTAGCAATAGCCACTGTAGGCTATATTTCAGAGGAATGATCTGGCAAAACCACCACTGAGTATTCCTTGCCTAAGGAAACCCTGTAAAATCAATGGGGTTACCATAAATTGACAGGTGACTTGAAGGTATATACATGCACAAAGCATCCCTGACAAATGACACACGCATCTTAAGAGGCCAGAAGCTGCACCAAAAGCTGTGATCCTTTCCTTAGGACTGGAGCATAGCTTTGGCACAGTTCTGGCCTCTTAGGACACATGCATCATTTAAACAGCATAACTCCTAAGTGACCTAAAGCAGCTTTATTTTCGCCTTTCTGTTTGGGCCCTATAGTTTCTTATTTGTTTCTTCTACAGGCTATACATACCCAAAACTCTCAGCGATAGGGCTAGCTTTTCACATATTTCACAATCTTTCTCACCACCCTGTGGATACATTCCAGCTTATCAAAATCTTTCTTAATTTCTGGACACAGTGTACTGAATGAAGTCTTTCCAGAGCTGCATCATTACTTCACTTGATCTAGAGACTATGGCTGAGATCCTGTATTGGCAGACATATCTAAGATGCATAATTATATCTCCCTCAAGACACATAGTAATATCTCCCACTTTTTCTTTTCTTTTCTTTTCTTTTCTTTTCTTTTCTTTTCTTTGCAACCCACCTACACACCCACATACCCCTACAGCCATTTCTTTCTGTGTTGGTGGACAGCAAGGAGAGAAGCAGAGATGCATCCAGTGCTTTTCATTTAGCTGGATGCACTGTGAGAGTCAACCTCCAGGAGTTCAAGTCAAGAGGTCCTCAAAAGGTTCCTGATGATGGCATTATTGTTGTGTGCACAGCTTAAGAAAAATTGCTGGATACATCTCTGTTGCTCCCTGTTTTCCACCAACATAGAAATGGCCATTTTGAGGGAGAGTGCTGCAGCATATAAAGTGGGTTTGAGGGGAATTTGGCTGGAACAGAAGTTCAGCTTCCACTACAGTCAAAAAGTGGGTTATCTAGTTCAACTCCCTGCTAATCAACACCTAAAGCATCACTGACAAATACCATCTT
>NC_056523.1:317886323-317910861 GCF_019175285.1 Sceloporus undulatus
AATCCTATCTATCTATCTATCTATCTATCTATCTATCTATCTATCTATCTATCTACCTACCTACCATCTATCTATCTATCTATCTATCTATCTATCTATCTATCTAATCTACCTACCTACCTACCTACCTACTCACCAAGACTGTAGATCATTTTCATGTGCACCGCTGCCAAGCCAGGTGTCACTATATTTGTCCCTCTGAATTTTCTTACCATAGTACAGAACTTCAGATTTGTCACTGTTGACATTGATTTTCTTTCTTTGGCCCAGTTCTCCAGTCTGTCATGATCATTTCAAATCCTATCTCTGGGGAGCACCTGATTGATGGCACACACAAGCATTATATTGAATTACGCCTGCAGTTGTCCTTCTGCAGTGGTCACTGAAGGAAGAGATATTCACTACCTCCCTTACAATGACCCCACACAGAAAAGGGGGGGGGGCTCACTCTCCACCTGCGCCTCCTCTAACATGGTCACTTAGTAGCCCAAAGAGAGCAGAGGACAATTTTGGCAACATTTGCACTACTGTAAGCAAAAAATAATCCTCTAGAGCCTTCAGAGAATCCTCAGGTGGTAGTAGAGGATGTGCATCCAGCTGCAGGAATATAACTAGATACTTCTTGCCTGCCCTTCACTCTTCTTGGGCCACCTAATGGAGAGGGGGACAGGAGGAAACTGGGTTTTCTGTGAAGGGAGGGGGTGGAGTGGAGTTCTACCTATCAAGAACTTTATGTCTCACCAGATGAAGTAAAAGCCTGGCCTCTCTGTGTACTCTTCCCATATGATTGATGTGATAAACATCCCCTCCACTCCTTCAGTCCAAGTCATTTATAAAGCTAGTGAGCAGCATCAGGCTCAGGTAAGAATTTTACAATTCCCTAATTTTTACTTTCCTCAAGTATGGCATTGAACCAATGGTGGACATTTTCTGTATGGTTTTTCAGCCAGTTATAAAATGTACATAACATCTACTCACCATCATTGGCTATCATATAGTCCTCACACTATCCCCTTCCTAGCTAAATCAAGATAAACTACATCCACAGCATCCCCTTATCTCCCTCTCCCTTCCTCATTCTCTGTCTCCTCCCAGATATATATGAAAAAGTCCTCTGGGAAATTGTTGCCAGTCTAGTTCTGGCTGGTTGGAGCAAACATTTCCCAGAGGACCTGAGTGCACAGGGCAATTATATGGGAGAAAGAGATTCTGTAGGTAACCCGGTCCCAAACCATGTAGGACTTTAAAGGTAGCAACAAACACTTTGTACTTTGCCCCAAAAATGCTATCTTGTTGCTGAAATCCATTTCTCCTACAGGTTCTGTGAGGGTTGCATCTAAACATAGAGGGAACAGGAGAATCAAGGGGTCACAGATGATGTCATTGGCTATTTAAAAATTGCTGCATACAACCCTGGGATCCTTGGCACCACTACACATCTAACTAGAGTTATAATAAAGAAATACATTATATATTGTGAACCAATAGAACATTAATACAAAAGAGAACAGATCATTAAGCAGTCAGTCTGTGAGCAAAGTATTCATACAAAAAGAACAGCTCATTAAGCCTGTGAGCACAGTGTTCTTTTCAGGCTACTCCAAAAAAATGGACTGCTTAATGATCTGTTCTAGAACCTTTCCTGGTATTGATGTTAAGCAACCAGTTGGTAGTTGCCTGGGTCAACTTTTTTCCCATTTTGAAAATGAGAAGAACATCTGCCTGCCTCCACTACCCCAGTACCTAGTGATCTCCACACATTCTCAGAAAGTAAGAATGGGGATGCAAAGTTACATCTTCACTTTGTGCTCTGAAGACTAGAGGAATTAACTTCCCGGTATGCTATTCCCTCTTTGAAGGAAACCATGGTATACCTATCTGCTACATGGCTGTTAAGGTCAGGGAGCCACATTAAAAATATGTGATCACCCTTATTGAGCACCAGAAACATTAATAGATATAGAGAGGTTCGAACCAGGACCATAAAGCAGGACTCAAAATCATGTCCCTGGATGAATGAAACTATAAGTTTTTGATCTCATTACCACATTTGAAAGTGTCAGATTTCATGTTCTTCCCATCCCAAATGTCAAGAGATTTTTGGTGAGTTCTTATAAAAAGCAAACTTAAATGAAATTCCCACTCACTCCTATCTCCTTCTCCATGGGATTTCAACTGAAGGATGGACTGAAGGCTCAAACAAAGCCTTCAGCTTTGGACAGCATGTTCCATCACTTGCCACAATACTTGCTTCAACCTGTCAAATCCATAAATGTATGTGGAGAAGACATGATTTATTCCAAGTCCAATTCAGCACAAAGGACATACAATTCCAATTAAAGTAGAATTCAATAGCCAACTGCACCAACATGAAACTCATCTGAATTTGGAGAGGTGAACATTGTACATGCCCTCCAAATGTCCCAATTTGGCAGAGACAGTCCTGAAGAATCCTCTGTTGTCCACTTTTTTTAGCTGCTTTTAAAATTTCCCAGTTTCTCTCTTCTCCTAATTTCCTCCTTTGTCCTCAGTTTACTTCAGTTGATGCAAAATGAGTGCAAAAGTAATTTTCATTCAGTTAACTCTGTTGGGGAAGAGAAGAAGGGTGTCATCTTGCCCTTCCCTTTAGAGCCAGACAAAAGCAAACTGCTTGTCTGTTCTCACTCCTTAATAACTTTTGCTATCTTGACCACACTGTGATGTTGCTTGACCAGAGATGTCTGAATTTTCATCTCTGAAATATTGGAGGGTATGCGTTGTGCCACACAAAAGTGGTGCATTCTGGGCAATGATGCAAGTTTTGAGAGTACTCATCAGAAAGATATTTCCCCTTTCTTGATTTTTTTTTCAGTCAGTCACAAAATGAGGCAAATAATCTCTTTTTTTCACCTAGAGGTACATTATAAGGTTCACCAGTTCACTTCTTAATGACTGCAAAGTGCATTCAGATCTTCACAAGAAAGTGCTGGATATGATTATAATGTTAGAGTATTACTCATTTTCTCAGTGAACCTTTGCCTCTAGTTGGGTGTGTGTGTGTGTGTGTGTGTGTGTGTGTGTGTGTGTGTATGTGTATATATATATATATATATATATATATATATATATATATATATATCAGACATTGCATTAATTTCTCATTGCATGTGACAAAACATTCAGGCAGGAATGATTTGTTCACTCAGGCATTTATGCTTATTAATCTTATTATTGATAGAATGCTTTTTGTGCACAGAGTATTTCATAATCTTTTATCCCATTTTTCCCCCCAACTTGCTGATGTAGGTCATTATTTTCTCCATTTGTAAAAATAAAGAATGGAGATGGAGACAGGGTGACCTTAGTTTGCCACTGATCCACAATTTCTGTAGTGAGGTTGAATTTATGGCATATGGGCCATGGACTTGTTTTCTGCCAGGTAAGTAGGCATTCCTTCCTTCTTTTTCCTATTGTTCCATTTGCCTTTTTGCTAGTTGGATGCCTTTAGCATTTAGTGGTAGCACATATACAGACCACCAGAAAGAGCTGGCCTATGGGCTGAGTCAGGACGCAGCGTCCTCACATTGGATGCCCTAACTCTGCCCCTATGGTGCCATTTTGGTGCGCACTGGTCCACACGGTGTGCACCATCATAACGCACTTCTGGCATTGCATCCACATGATGCAGCACCAAAGGGGCATCATAAAGCTGTGCCACTGTCGCTATGGTACCCCTTGAAGGGTGCAAAATGTAGCTGCTTTTTGCACCTCCTTTTTGTGCTCTCTAGAGGTTGGACCAGGGCTGTGACGTGAGGTTGCCATGTCCCCGATTCAGCCAGGAAAGAGGCGGCTGCATGGTGCCCCTTAGGAGCAATCTGAATAGCCCTTTAATCCTCCTAGGCCTCCCAGTGTTTCATAGAGATCCAGAATGATGACTGTTTCTTTCTTTATCCAGTTGTGGGAACACAGTTAGATGGTGTCTGACTATACCCTGCCCTCCTCTAGCTACTGGTTTTTTTTAATTAAAATTTATTAATACATTCTAAAACAAAACATGACAACAAACAGTACAACAATAAATAAAGACAGATAAGGCCCTGAAAAGTATAGATAAATAGTATATTCAGGGATCCTGAAAGACATCTTTCCATACAAATTTAGCTAAAATTGGGCGATGTCTAGAGACTAAATCTTGCTGGATGTATTCAATAAATGGATGCTAAATCTTATGAAAGGTCAATCCAGAGTGTAAGCCTCTTGCTCGGTTGTTATTTGCCATTTTCTCCATTAACCACAAGTCCCAGAGTCTAGTCCACCATCCTGCAGTATTCAACTTTCCAATTTTCCAGTTCTTGGCTATCTCAAGCCAAAAGCAAACTAATAAGCTCTTTATGCTGCAGGGCTTTATTTTCATTCATAAAAATTGAGAACAGGAGCAGGAGTGGTGATAATTGTATACTTTGTTTAGTGATTTTGAAGATCAGTTGTACCTACTGTATGACCATGGGAGTGTCCAGCCAGCAAGAAGGTAAGTGGGAAGGAGGTCATTATGGATGGCCATGCTGAATACCTCCATCTGTAGAGATTAAGGAGATTATCCCATCCAGTTTTTAAATTGGGAATTCATTGGGAAGGAAGCCTCCTCCACCCACTTTCTGCCTTTGTCCTGACCTTATCTGAGTTGCTGCAAACTGAGTTCAAAGTGCAAGAGTAGTTTGCACTCAGTTAAATCAGCAGCAGGGAGAGGAAAGGGCCTAATTTTCCCAGTAGGCTTAGGTAGAAGCAAAGTGCTGCAGCTTTTCCTAGCTTGTGCATTCTTTCTCAGTGATAACTGCTGCCATCTTGACCACACTCTGATGCACACACATATCCCAGATTTTATTTGTAAAATGCTGGAGGTTATGCTGCAGGGGAGGAGAAGATGCAGCCCACATGCCATGCATGGTCCCTGAACGTCCAGCAGTTCTCCATAATTCCCACCGCCATTATTTGGCAGAGCTCCCCACTTAATTGGTTGCTGCAAGGGGGTGTCTTGCTCTTGGCAGAGGTGTGAACTTATCATCTCTAAAAACCTTTTGAAAGAACATCAAGTACTACCAAGAAAGGGGAATATCAACAATCTAAGATGTAATTAAAACCATAATACTAGCAGAAAACATCAAAGACTTAGAACAATCACTAAAGAAAATCAAAGAAGAAAGTGCTAAAGCTTACTGTTGAACATTAAGAAAACAAAAATAATGACCATAGAGGACTTACATAAATTCAATCTAGATGATGAGGAAAGTGAAATAAAGACTTTCCATACCTTGAATTAATGACTGATCTGAGTGGAGATTGGCATCAAGAAATCAAAGGAAGAGTGAGCCTGCAGGACCTGAGCAGAGGGGTTGAGGCCAGGGATTTTCAGAGATGTCATCACTCTGTGCCTTTTGGATACTTGAATATGACTGTTGGTTAAAGCACTGTTTACAAGACTCCCATAAACATAGTCACAAAGGAAGGCTGGCACAGATATTAACAAACTTTACAGTTATGGATGGACATTTTTTGCTGTAATGATAATGTTGCACTTAGAGTGTTAAAAATGTTGGATGTATTTATATAGTTAAAATGTTACAGCTGGTCATAATTACACTGGTGTATTGTTTATATATTAGTAGGGTTATGATATTGTTGTCATTCATGG
Organism: Sceloporus undulatus; assembly: GCF_019175285.1. Classification (NCBI taxonomy): domain Eukaryota; kingdom Metazoa; phylum Chordata; class Lepidosauria; order Squamata; family Phrynosomatidae; genus Sceloporus; species Sceloporus undulatus. The sequence continues at coordinate 317,891,992 of NC_056523.1, forward strand.
GGTTGACATGAGTCAAAGTCAACTCAAAGGCATTTAACAACAACCACCACCACTGCCTAGACTGGGGATGAGCAGTAGAAGGAAAGGGAACAATTTTCACTCTCAAACCTCTTTGGCATTTTGAGCAACCCAGAAGTGATATTATGTCACTCCCAGGCTTGAATTTGGTTTAAACTTTACGATGTGAGAACATATTGGTTTGAGCACTGAACTTGAACTCTGCAGACCAGGGTTCAAATCCCACTGAGCACTGAAACCCACTGGGTGACCTTGAACAAGTCACACTCTCACAGCCTCAGAGGATGGCAATGGCAAACACACTCTGGACCTTATCACATGGGGACCTATGTGCTTTGATCCTGAAAATGGTTAAAGTGTTGACATCCTGTAAAAGCAAGCAAATTTGCTAATGATTATCACATGCAGAGCATAACAATAGGTTAAAAGCACATTACGTATGTGGAAAAGTGGGTAGAAAGTGAATTTTGGTTTCAGACAGATGAGGACAAATTCCGTTGCTAGCTTGGAAATAACTTTTTTTGCACATGCTCAAAACTGTCATTTTCACAAAGTGGTCCAGAGAGGAAAGGGAAACCAGGAGGAAAATCCTCTTTGCCCCAGAAGCTGTTTCAGAGGAAGGCAGGCTGAGGTTTCCTTTTGCAAACTCCCATAAAACCATACACAAACACATTAGATTAAAAGAGAACATGGCTGGTCCATATACCTGCCTGATTTCAGTGAGGGCTGAAATGCCCCCCTTTGCCAGGACATATCCTCCATTTCTCCCTTCTGTACAGGAGAAATTCCAAAAATGTCCTCTCTGCCTTCTCTCCCTTTCAGAGGCTGCAGGAGAAGGAGACCAGCCGTGTGAGGGAAAGAGGTGTGTGTATGTGTCCCTTTAAGAACAAGGCTACCTCTCTCTCCTCAGCACAGCAAAGGAACCATGGGAAATCTGGGAACAGGGAGAATCCCACAAATGGCTTTCAGACTGCTGCAATTACGTGAAGGAAGTGAATTCATGAATGAACTAGAATGAAGATGGTATTTTTCTGAAAATGCCTATTCCCTGATTCACCTCACTTTCTGTTTGGATTCTAACCTGTTTGAGGACAGCATCCTCTGAAAAGCAATTGCAAAACTGTCCCTTGTGACCAGTTTAACCTTCCAATTTTCCCAGTGTGATAATGTCTTCTGAAGAAAATGACCAAGGAAACCTCTTGATATGTTCACCTTAGCGTCTCCATGAGCCAGAAATGACTTGAAGGCACACAACCATAGATGTGTGTAGCAGTGTGTGTATGTGGATTTGACATTTAGGGAGTAGTAGAGGCAAACTGACCCCAGTTTTGTGGCTGTCAAGCTTTTTTGACTGATTTTTGTGATCCTGTTGGCCAAAAGATCCTAACATTTTTGGAGGCACATCCCAAAACTGTAAGGAAGAAAACAAAATAAGTTTTTAGTCTTATACAGCCTGTGGGCCACTCATTTCCCCAACCCAGCCTACAGCTTTAGGATCGAAGGTTTCCCAAGGTGGCCTTTGACAGATGACTTAGAAATGGAACCTTGACTACATCCTATTTCCAGAGCAAAGGATGTTCTGACTTGTGAAAGGAAGCAGTTCAGCACACTAGAAGTTTCGCCTCTATTTTGTTTCAGAGATGGCATTCTTGCTGGTGAGTCTATTGAAATGAAATGTGCCTTATCAGCAGTTTGTGGCTTTTCCATGATGCATTGTTTATCTGATTATGAGCTGCATCATACCCAAGAAAACTTTTCTCCCAGCTCTTTTGACAACAAAGGACAATGTGACCAACTATTGCATCTTCAAAGGCAGTGAACCATGCCAGGGAGGGCGAGCGCAGAAAGCATCAGAGTTGTTTGGGCAAATTCATCCCTTGCTCTCAGAGCTTTGGAGTTTTGATAGTTTTATGACTGCAACAGTCTAAATCTAGAGGGATATTGACTCAGCAGCCTGAATTTATTTTCGTGAGATTTCTCATACAGTCTAAATCTGGCTCATTTTATAATTTACTCCCAGAGATTCTTGAACTCATCCCTGTTTTGGATCCTAGCAACCGTGGAATTTATGAACAAGGTTACCAAAAGGTGTTGAAATGATGCTAAGTGAGCAGGAGACAGAGGAATGAACAACTGAAATGAACTGTGGGGGTGTGGTGGGGAGAAAGAGAGCCAAAAATGATGAAGTCTACAACAATTTGGACACTTTCATCTTCTATTGGCAATTTTCACCTGGCAAACCATGCCCTACCTTGTTCTTGCTGAGAACTCAGAAAGGTTACCATTTCAGACTCTAGTCTCCCAAATCCCCAAGCCAGCTGCATCAGCTGGAGGATTTGGAGAGTTATAGTGCAAACAAATTAACCTCCCTGAAAAATCCACTGAAGCAGATGCATTGCACATCCTTGATTTGTTTGCTTTTCATTGCTTTCAAGTCAATCTCAACTCCTAACAACCCTGTGAATGAAATGTCTCCATGCTTCTCTACCTCACTGCTCAGGTCCTCAGGCTCAGGTCCATGGTCTCCTTGACTGAGTCTATCCATCTGGCCTATGATCTTGCTCTCCTTCTAGTTCCTTCCACCTTTCCCAGCATTATTGTCTTTTCTACTGAGTCACGTCTTCCCATTATGTGGCCGAAGTATGACAGCCTCAATTTAGTCATCTTGGCTTCCAGGGAGAGTTCTGGTTTGATCTGTTCTAGGCCCCATTTGTTTGTTTATTTAGCTGTCCACAGTATCCTCAGCACTCTTCTCCAGTGCCACATTTCAAATGAATTAGTTTTCTTCCTATCTGCTTTCTTTGCTGTCCAGCTCTCACATCCATACAAGGTAATAGGGAATACAATGGATTGAACAATTCTAACTTTAGTGTTCGACTGTACATCTTTGCCCTTCAGGATTTTGCCTAGTTCTTTCCTAGCTGTATGCGGTGAAATAGCACCGGCAGAGCTGCCAACAACAAGAATAGATAGATACACAAGCAAAAAGCTTGCTCTGTGCAATTCCTCTTTCCCTTAGCCCCTGAGGCTTTTAATCAGCAATGTGTTTACCTGGTATGTATTATTAATGGAGAGGATAGGCAGCCTACTGTCCGAAAACATGCAGATGTTAAATGGATCAGTGACATACCTTATTAAATTATACCCACTGGGCCAAGTGGATTAATCTTTAAGGCTACGATATGCAGTTTTCTCCCCAGTGTGATCATGACCCTTTGAAAACCCTTCCTGGTAGAGTTCACGTTCCTGCCATTGATCTTGCCTAACTATTCACTAATTGGTAAGGTGCCGCTGTATGTATTTAGCCTCTCTCTCATAACCTCTGAAATACGACAGACATTCAATTACTGGGAAAACTCCTGAGTCGGGTGTACAACAGTTTTATTCTCAGTCATGTTTGCCCATCTTGATAGAAAGAAGACCAACAATGCCTGATTGTTATCCCAATTATTTACAGAGAGCTGGGGGGAAAGCCACAGTATGCATCTTAATACATCTTAAGTTATACTAGCAGAGAGGCCCTCAATAAAGATGAACACACTCTTGCCAGACAGCTCCTCAGGAAGAGAAAGAAACTTAAAGGCCACCATACAGAGCATTCAGAGTGTGCATGTTTTACAAAATAACAGCATTCAAAGACTGCTGATAGTTTATGGCCATCCAGTGGAGGCTGGTAGCCTAGATGTCATGGAAGGTGGTAAATGTGCTCCAAGCTTTAGTTCAGCACCTTGGGTAGATACATCACCTCCACATACATGATTGGATTCCACTGTAATCATCCTTTCTGTAGCAGCAAACCACCAGCCCCAGAATAATCAAGGAGGAAGAAATAATTGTGAATATACATCTTCATAAATTTCATCCTCATTGGCAAGAATAAATAAGAGGTACATTTTTGATCCTCACAGCAAGAAGGTTATCCAACATTCTGCATTCTTCAAAGACTATTAGCATTTCAGATGCTGTAAAAAAATGCACAATTTGTTTTGTATGTGTGTGTATACAGAAAATATTTTCTGCACAGGAAACAATATATCCTCTGTAGAAAACAGTATTTTTGGTGTATAAAAAGCCCTCATGAATTTTTCATGTAAATAACTCTAAAACTGCAAAGATTCTCATCTGTCAGGATTTTCCTTGTGAACCCCCTCCCTTTTTTCCTTTTCTTTTTTAAAACCATTTTCTCAAATATTTTGAATATTCTTTTCATTCTTCATGATGATAAGATCACATGGTGGCCATGATTCTACCTAGATAAGCCAGCTTTTCACAATATTCTTTTTTTAAAAAACATTCTTTAGGCACATCTGCACAGTAGAAATAAAGCAGTTCCACGCCACTTTAACTGGGATCCTGGGATTTGTAGCTTGGTGAGGCACCAGTATTCTTGGGCAAAGGAGTCTAAAGACCCCCTTATGAAACAACAGACCCTAGGTTTGCATATGATGGAACTGGAGCACTTAAAGCAGTGTCAAACCATATTACTTCTGCAGTGTAGATGTACCCTTTGACTTCTTTCAATGAAACAAAACTCCCACAGATGATAGGCTCTAATCCTTAGGGTTCTGTTGATCTTTTGAGCTGCAAAGAGGCAACTTTGGAGCCAAAGGACAAAGGGGAAAAGTGGGGAAAAGAGAGAGAAACAGGGACATGTTAAAAGCAGCTAAAAAAAACTGAGACAACAGAGAATAAATTGGGACTCTCCTACCACATCCAGACAGTTGAAGGGTCTGACAATCTGCAGATTGAAGTGCCATAGGTTTTCCAACAATGGCAAACTAGATCCTGCATATCCTACAGAAGCAGGATGCAGACTAGTCATCTGCCTGACATGTTAGTTTCTCCATGCAAGAAGCTGATTTCTTTCCATGTAAATAAATGAAATGGCTTTTGACTTTGGCAGTATTGTGGTGTGGTAAGCCATGGCCTTTCTAGGCAAGTCTTAAAGGTACAGCAGCATTCTATCTCAGTTTAAGACCTGAAAAACTATTTTAATTATGCTATATCCACATGAGCTCAGCTATTTGCTTTTAGTTTCTCCAACAATAGCACAAGTGAATGAGATTTTCCTCCTATGGACCATAGTTTTAACTCCTGAAATCCATATGAAATGATCTGTGCATCACAGAGTCTTTTGATCACTTTCTGCACCAGAAGAAAAAGAAGAAGAAGATTATTTATTTATTTATTTATTTTTGCTGTTGCTGCTGTTTTCAAGAAGTAAGGCTGAAAGCCTGCACTGCCATAATTAACCAATTAGTGACTTTGATTGCCAATTAAAAACAGAGTTCTGATTTTTGGATTTGGCCATCTGGACAAACTCTGCATGATGCTGCTAGAACCCATTCAGCAAATGCCTGTTGCAGATCTTTCCATCACTTAACAAATAATTAGTCTGAAGTTTTAAAAGAAGAACAAGAAAGTCCAGGTCATTCTGCAACTATTTAAACTCTTCGATCATATCCACAGTTATATACGATTATGGTTTGGCATTTCTGTGATCATGAGACTAATTTATAAGTTGGAAATATTACTTCTTTTGAATGCAGCTCTCAGAATCCCCAGCTACCATAGACTTGATGGAAGATTCTGGGAACTGTCTTCGAAAAAGGGAATATTTCCAAGCTCAGTTTACTGAAGCTGGGATCCTTTTACAGCCAGGGCATGCAACAGAAATGGAAGAATGTTGAAACAACTTCACCTAAGGACACAATCAGATTTCTGCTTGATTGTGCATATTCCATCTAACCCAGCCTCAGTGAGCAGCAACAACCTGTCTCAAAATCCAAGAACAATTAATCAGGGCTGGGGAGTAGGATTAAGGAGTAAGAGGTTTTGACAGGTGTAGGAGTAACATTAAGAAAAAATATCTTACTCCAGAGTAGGACGAGTAACCCCAAAATCACCACTACATCTCAGCCCTGCAATTAACGGTGGGAAACATATCTTTTGTTCCAGAGGATCTGTATTGAGGAAAGAGAATCTGGGGAAATTCCAAAGGCTTGGGATTTTATCTCTGCAGGTGTTTTAGAGTCCATGTGTACTGTAGAAAGCATGCAGTTTGACACCACTTTAACTGCCCTGACTCCATCCTACAGAATCCTGCAATTTGTAATTTTGTAAGGCTCCAGCACCCTTTGGCAGAGAAGGCTAAAGAACTTGTGAAACTACAAAGCCCAGGATTTGTACTTAAAGTGATATCAATTTGTATTATTTTTTTCAATGTAGATGCACCCTTAGATTTCAGCTTTGTGACACCCCATTCATCATAGTCAATGGTGAGGAATTCTGCAAGTCCAAAACATCTAGAGGACCAAATATTGAGTACTGCTCCACAGGGCCTTGGGCTTTGGGGATCTGAACTGTGAAAAGGCAAACAATACAATATAAAAAAAAATTGGTACCTCAATAGGTCAGAGACCAGCCACAATTTGCACAGACACTCCAAGGAATCAAGGAAGTTAACAATATCCCTTGCTGAATCTAAGCATAGCCATGTTTTCTCTGGGCGCAGGCATTTTCCCCCAGACCCAGTACCAGCTGTCAGCATATGGGTGTCCTGTGTTTGCATCTATTCTCTATTGTCTATATTAAACCAGTCTAGTTCTTATGCAATGATAAATAAATGTAAGAAGAGGGAGGATGGGCCCTGAATCCATCAGTACTGAGCACTTTGTTGAAAGGTACAGTGCATAACAATGGAAAACAATTTTCCTGAATTTGCTCATTTACAAGCAAGGTATCAATTTGGCACATCCAAAGACCTGTTGTGAGACAAAAGCATCCTCTGAAACCCAAGGGGCTGTGAGGCTTGCTGTTCATTTTGAGGAAATAAAAAATGAGAAGTAAACTATATGTGCATTGGAAAAATATGAATGACTTGAAATAAAAATATGGTTAGAATCCTGTTGGCAAGTTCCAACTTGAGCAGACCCACTGAGCCAATTCCAAATGGAGAGTCAATTAGAGTTGCTAGATTTCAGGGTCTGGCCCCGAGTCTCCATTCTTCATGAGTCATTTCCAAGTGGGAGATAAAGGTGCAAATTTTCCAGTTTTGCTGGGCTCAGCTCCAGGCAAGAGGAAAGGCCTGTGAGCAACAGAGCTACAGATAGAACTTGGAAGGCTTCATTGTTTGTTTGTTTGTTTTTACCAATTTGAACAGACACTCCAAGGAGTCAAGGAAGTTAACTATTTACTTAGGGGCTGTGGAGACTGCCCCTAAAGGAGCGGCCTGCAACTGCCTTCATCTTCCCCAGATCACTACCCCAATCTGGCCTTTCCAGGGTGCAAAAAGGAGCAGCAAAAAGGAGCAGCAAAAAGTGGCTTTAAGGTACTGCTTGGGCACTGAATTGGGTTAACACAGTGCCAGAGGAGCGCCATGATGCCACACACCATGTCGAACAGTGCATGGCATCACACCACAATAGGGGCAGAGTTGAGGTGTGCATCATATGGACCCCATGCCCCGACTCTGCCCCCAGGCCATCCTTAATGGCCAGTTTGCACAGCCCCTTAATAAACAGTTACAACCAACCCTCTACAGCCACAGATTCTGCATCCATGGATTAAACATCTACATCATGAATATATATATATATATATATATATATATATATATATATATATTAAAAATCTCAGAATCAAACCTTGATCTTCCCATTTTACTAAGCAATTGTATATAATGAGACCTGAGCATCCATGAATTTCAGTGTCCATGGGGGATTCTGGAACCAAACACTAATGGATACACAGGGCCCACTGTACTCCCCCCCCCCCCAGTCATTGTGGTACCCGGGCTCATCTTTTGCTCTGCTCTGCTCTTCATTCACCTTCTTGATAGAAGAAAGCAAACTAGATTAAATATTCCTATCCTGTCTTCTTAAATAAGTGGAAAGGAATAATCCACTTATTTCACCTTGATCAGGGAGCAGGCCCCTTAAATAAGATTGTCTTAGGCCTTGTCCACACCAATGATTTACAATGTACTCACCCCAATGACATTGCTAGCAGTCCAGATGATGTACAGCTATGTCTGGGGAGGATCTGCATTTTTGTACCTTTAACCCAACTTTTCTCCAAACTAAGCAAAGTCAGGGAAAACCCTAGTGTTTTCCAGAAATCCCAAACTCACTTGAGGTTATTTTGGTTTGTGGACAGTGGGATCAGGTCCAATTCAGTGTGATCTGTCTCCCACCCTGAATCCATTATTAGAACCATCTAAGGCCTGCTGTGACACTTTTAACATCTTTTTTGCAGATAAAATCTCTCGGATAAGGTCTGAGCTGGACACCAGCATTACAACAGAAGCAATAAGAGAGGTATCCAGAGACTCTGCGGACTGTATTAAACTGGATCATTTTGAGTTTGTAAATACTGATGAAGAGGACAAGCTCCTTGGAAGTATAAGGAAGACAATGTGCTCCCTCAATCCTTGCCAATCTTGGTCGACCACCCAGGTTGGAGATGCTATGATGCATTATTAAAATCTATAATCAATGCATCCTTCAGGGAGGGTAAATTTCCATCAAAGCTAAAATTAGCAGTGGTTAACCCACTCCTGAAAAACCCCTCCCTTGACCCTCTGGTGAGAAACAATTATAGACCGGTCTCCCGATTACCATTTTTGGACAAAGTGAATGAGAGGGCAGTCACCTTCCAACTCCAAGCCATCTTGGATGAAACCAATTATCAAACTGGCTTCAGGACAGGATATGGAGTTCAGACGGCCATGGTTGCCTTAGTTGATGACCTCTGTCTGGGCATCGACAGGAGAAGTGTGACTCTGATGGTGCTCTTGGACATCTCAGCAGCTTTTGATACCATAGACATGATATCCTTCTGGAACGCCTGAGGAAGTTGGATGTTGGGGGCACTGCACTCCAGTGGCTCCATTCCTACCTCTCAGGCAGATTCCAGATGGTGAGTCTGGGGGACTGCTACTCCTCTAAGAGGGAGGTGAAATCTGGCATCCCACAAGGCGCCATTCTGTCCCCCATGCTATTTAACATTTACATGAAACCACTGGGAGAGATCATCCACAGACATGGGGCACGGGGCTATCAGTACACTGATGACACCCAAATATGTTTCTCTATACAGTATCTCCAACTGTTGCAGTGTCTAAGGATGACGTCTCTCCTTTGAATGCCTGCCTTGAGTCGGTAATGGGCTGGATGAGGGAAAACAAACTCAGGCTGAATCCAGAGAAAACGGAGGTACTTACAATTGGTTCCTCTGGTCTGGGGAAGGAAATTTATCAACATGTCCTTGAAGGGGTCACACTTCCCCTGAAGTTCGCAGTTTGGGAGTACTTCTGGATCCGTCTCTACAGTTGTCATCTCAAGTAGATGTGACCGCCAGAAGTGCTTGGTACCAGCTTCAGCTGATATGCCAACTGTGTCCCTACCTGGACCAAAAGGACCTTGAAGCTGTGGTGCTTGCTCTGGTAATCTCTTGTCTAGACTTCTGTAATATGCTCTACATGGGGCTACCCTTGTACCAAGTTTGGAAGCTTCAATTAGTTCAAAATATGGCAGCCAGATTGGTTACTGGTTTGTCAAGGTTTGACTATATAACCTTGACAATTTTAAAAAATCTTCACTGGCTCCCAATTTGCTTCAGGGCGCAATACAAGATATTGGTTATTACCTTTAAAGCCCTATACTGTATGACTTGGGCCCGAGTTACTTACGGGACCACATCTCCCTATACAATCTGACCCGCACTCTCAGAACAATGGGGAAGAATTTGTTGCTATTAACAACAACTAAATTTGTCTCAACCTCCGAAAGAGCTTTTATTACAGCTGCTCCAAAACTGTGGAATAGTCTCCCAGAGGAGACCCATCTCATTACCTCCCTAGAATCCTTTAAAAGAGCAATAAAAACAGAACTCTTCCAGTGAGCATATCCACCCAATTTCCTGTAAGATATAGATCCATCTCCCCAAATAGGATGAGCACACCCTGTCCCATTGTCACTTTGTGATTTATAGTTTTTAATTGTGAATTGTATGGTTTTTATTGACTTTTATAGTAACTGTATTGTATTTTATACTGGGTTGTGATCCCGCCTCAATCCACCTGGGAGAGGCAGGAAAATATATTATTATTATTATTATTATTATTATTATTATTATTATTATCATCTAGCTTTCTACATAAATTTTTTCCGCCCTCCATAACTGCCATCCACCGGCCTGAGAGGGAGTTCACCAGGCAGGTCCAGCTCCATCAGGGCCAGCCTGAAGGAAGGAGACTCCGCCCTCCATAATTGCCATCCGCTGGCCTGAGAGGGAGCTCATCAGGCAGGTCCAGCTCCATCAGGGCTAGCCTGGAAGAAGGAAGAGCCCTCCCTCCAATCCATCTGCCTTGGTCCAAGCCTCAGAGGGAGAGAAGAACCACTGGACCTCATCCCCTTTCCCTCCACCATTCCCTTCTCCTTTTGTTTCGTGTCTTTTAGATTGTAAGCCTGAGGGCAGGGAACTGTCTGATTAAAAATAATAATTGTAAGCCGCTCTGAGAGCCGTTAAGGCTGAAGGGCGGGGTATAAATACCTAAATAAATAAATAAATAAATAGCAAGAGCCGCACCATCCCCCTCCCCATACTGAGCAGCACAGGAAAAGGTGTTTTCAGAGCCATTGCCATTGCTTCAACATGGGCATTATTATTATTATTATTATTATTATTATTATTATTATTATTTACATATATTCCATTTTTCTCCCAATATAGAGACACAAGGTGACTAACAGCAAATTTTAAACAGCAAAAAAACATTTTAAAAGGTATACATATAAAGTTAAATATAATTAAAGAACTGTTTACTTGAGTACAGAAATGGCTACCTGGACTTCTTGTTGATCACATGACTGGGTGGCCATTTCTGTCCTCAGCAGAAGTGGCGGTGTACCAGGCATGCTTTACACAGAGCTCATGCCACAAGGAAGTGGCAGCTGCAGTTGCAAAAACAGGGAATGGTTCCATGGGGCCGATGGTTGGTCCATGTACGTAATGATGCAGCATCATACTGGATTCACTCAGTGCATATGGTCACCATTGTGGTTGGTCCAGGATTTGTTTGGAACAAAAATATCTGGATATGCATCAGATTAAGAGGCCACAGTAGACACACCCTTAATTTCTGTGTGAGCTTGAAAGACAAGCTGTAAGCAACTGTAGTTGATACTTAGGCTGCATCCAGACTGCAGAAACAATCTGGTCTGACATCACTTTAAGGTGGTGCTATGCTATGGAATTCTGGGAATTGTAATTTGTTGTGGCATCAGGCTCTGACAAAACTACAGTTCCCAGAATTCCACAGCATTCTGGATTATTTCTGCACTGCAGAAGCACCCTAGATGTACAATACTTAACTACAAAGGCTGGTCCCTAAGTCTCGTGTTTCAGCCCAGAAACATCAGGGCCTGAACTGGCACATTAATAAATAAATTTGATTGCTCTACTCTGGCCAGGGCAAAAATAGGTTTTCAAGTCTATAATTTGGGAGGTAAAAAAATAGACCCTGTAAATGGCACACAAAAAGACATACAGTATTAGGGTGGCATGTTCACATTTTGTTAAAAACATGTCAGGAGTACTTGGAATAAATATAGTCTGCTGGTGGATGCTGTTTACTTTTTGACCTGTTTTTCCATGAATGCTAGGTTGGCTGGTACAATGCTTTTACGCCTCTGTTTTAGCTTGTTGCTGTAATAGGATGTTTTTAGTTGCTGTGCTTTCTATTATGTGTGTAACCCTCCTTGGGAGAGACAGGAATTGCTCTGGAATGAGGCACAAAAGTAGTTGAAATAAATAAATAAAATTAATTAAGCCAAGAGCATTCTTCCTGTGCGTATAGCATCTCATTGTGCATTCCAAACTGCAGAACAATTCTTCATGGGAAATATTCAAGGACTATCTTGCCCTGAAGGGAGGAAAGAATTAGCTCCCCCATCCTGCAAACAGTTCTCCTGTAATATGTCTTTTCTGTATTACATTTCCATTTTTATTGATGTTTATTCTTTAATTTTTTTTATGTAAACCACTTTGGGAGATCTGTCGTAAAGCCATAAATAAATATCACATTCATGATTATTAACAGCCACCAATAGACCTGTATGCTCCACAAATGTATCTAATCCCACTTCAAAAAGGGATTATACAGATATTCTCATTTAAATATTAATAGGGCTTTGGAGTTTTACTATGGTGTTTCATTGTTGTTGTTGCTGCTGCTGTTGGTTTTGTAGTTATGGCGAACACTACATGAACATTCAGGACAAGAACATTTTGGAAGGTATGTTGGTGGTCACCCCGTCCGCTACATACCCTCCAACATTTCACCAATGACAATCACAACACAGATGAAAAGTGCAAGAACAGAGTGGGGTTATGATGACAAAAGTCATCAGTGAGGAAGAACAGTCAATCTAGAGAGGCTGCAGCAGTTTGTTTTTGCCTGATTCTACTGTTAAGAACAAGACACCCTTCCTCCTCTCCTCTCCCCCCACTGACTCAATGGAGTGCAGACTATTTGTGCATTCTGCACCCAATTTGTAGCAACTGAAATAAGGTGAGGACAAATGGGAGGAGAAGAGAGAAACAGGGACATTTTAAAAACTGCTGGGAAAAATGGGAAAATAGAGGATTGGACTGACCCAGCCAAACTGGGAAAGCTGGGGGTTATTGATGCTAATGTTGCAGCCGTAATAACCATGTCATGTGGTCACCCTAACTCCTATTCTGTAAAGAACAGTATTGGACAGAAAGTCTTCTTTTAAGTTGGAAGGGCTCAACACTGTCAAGCAGTCAGTTAATTTTGTCAACATCCAGGTATGTTTTTCCAAAGCAATGAAAATATAGAATACATTTCACTAAAATAGTAACAAGAAAAATCAGTTGAAGCAGGTAGCAATCTACCATGAAAGTGATGGCAATATAGTAACTTATTGGGGGGGGGGAGGAATCAGTAGTATTCAGGGCTAACATAGCTATAAAAAATATAAAAGAATCCTATGGCATCTTTCAGACTGGAAATGAACTTTTCAGTATATTATTGCAGCCCATGCATCTGACAAACTAGACTGATGTCCGTGAAGGTTTATACTTGATTTTTCTCCCCTCATCCTCAAAAAATGCTGAATGATTCTTTATAAACAATTTAAAAAGTGTGATTTGTACAAAATACAAAATACAGATAAATGCAATTCATATATCAAACAATGAGGAGGAAAGTGTAAAACCCTATTGCATACTTGGGAGGTTCATGCCTGGGACAGCCCAGGTCCAAGAACATAAGCTCTACCAACAGCAGAACTTCCTAGACAGCTATCAGTGCCATCTTGGAAGTGCTAAGTGCGTCTCTGTGTATGAAGGTACATGTGTATATGAACGTATGGAAATTGTGTGTACATATGATAAAGTATGAGTGGATTTCCTGGGGCCCAGACCAAAGGGAAAGAGACAGCAATGTGACTAAAAGGAGAAGAAATATAAACATTTCAACAGATAGAAAAGGACCACAGAGCCCTTGATGCAAGCTTCCCCTTTGGTCCCACTTCATCACTACCCTATTTCCAACTACCTTCAGCTAGCCTGTCCCTATCTACTAAGGAAAAGAACAAGGAGAGTTGTTCACACAGGCAGACGAGGGAGCCTGTTGAACTTACATTACTCCTTGAATGCAAAAGTCTCTGACAATATTTTCCATCTAGGAACATGGGTCCTGTATTTTGACCCATCATCCATGGTGACAAAAGAGACAGCCAGCCTCCCTTATATTGAGGAAAGAAGAGAAGGACAGTGGAAATCATAACTCTTCACCCCTTGTTGCATTAGCTCACTTCTCCAGGGTAGGTTCCCCACAGACACAGGTTATAGATGGGACTATCCCTTTGAGATTGTTACTGGTATACTCCACAGCGACACCATTCAAAATGAATGCTCAACAGGCCCAGTGGATTTAAAGGAGTGAGCATGAAGCTCCTCACCCATCACTACAAGCAAGAGCACAGATGAGAAGATCCTCCCAGAGTTGTAGTGATTGCTTTTAAGACAGCACAAGAGATTTCATGCTAATAAAGCATTGTTTGTAATGAGCATTCATACCAAAGCGCAAAGAATCAATAGACCCATGGGACAGTTTCCTGAGAAACAACAAGGGACTGCTTGTTTTACATTAAAATTTCATGCAGAGGAAACATAACCCACTACAGCAGGCGACACCAATTTATGTTTCATGTTACACTTGCTTTGCTTCAGCCTCTGCTAGTGTAACATTTCCGTGGCCTCTAAAAATGGCATGTAATGCCACCAAACAAAACACCAGGGGATTAAAATTTAAGCACCACTTGGTGCCTTGCTAAAAGAGCCTATCATTTAAATTGTGTAAGACGTTTATCATTTAAGGAATTTATATCCTGCCCTTGCATCACACAGAGGTCCGACACAGCAACACCCAGAGAGAAATTACATACTCACAAAGCCTTTCTCTTATTCACTTAAAGTGTTGGAGATTAGTGTTTGCTTGGGTATTTTAAGGATAACGACAAAACATGCTATGGCTGAGATTGTGGATCAGCTTGACAGAGCATAAAGCTGCCAAGGATAACACAGCCTTCTCTTCCTGTACTCATAACCTGTGTTGCTGTTGCTAGCAGTGCCATTCAGAGAGGGGGGGGGGGATGGAGGGTGGCATATGTCTCCATCTGCACAATTTGTGCAGGTGGACACATGGACACACATGTGAAATAGCCTCCTCCTAGACCTAGTGGGAGGAATCCCTCAGCAGGACAGTATGAGGGATGTTTCATAAAAGAGGTTCTGGATACCTCCTTCTACAATGACTATGAAAGGATAGACACAGGAGTAATGTCTGTCTATCTCATTAACCAGAATCTGGCTATTACCCACACACACACACACACACACACACACACACAGAGAGAGAGAGAGAGAGAGAGAGAGAGAGAGAGAGAGTATATATAACATAATATGGTTGTATATAACGTAATATGAGAACCAGTGTCATGCAGTGGTTTCATTGTTGGATGGACTACAATTCTGGAGACCACAGTTCATTTTCCACTTGGCCATGAAACTCACTGGGTGATCTTGGGCAAGTCACACTCTCTTAGTCTCAGTGGAAGGCAATAGCAAACCTCCTCTGAACAACTCTTGCCAAGAAAACCCCATGATAGGGTTGCCATAAGTCGGAAATGAATTGAAGGCACACAGCAAAAACAACATGTATACCAGTAGACAGTGTTACTTATGCTAAGTGTGGATACAGCTATGGTCAGTACCTCTCCTCACATCTTTGAATTGCTAGCCACTTTTCCATTAATCCAGTCAAGATTAGCTCAGTAGTTTGAGAAGAGCTGAGGACATCCTCTACATGATCATCACAGAACTCCTGTCAACAGGGGATGAGAAAACCATACCCTCCAAAAGAAGAAAACCAGGATGCATGTGACCAAGCAACATCCGAATGTGGTCAAGATGGCAAAAGGTATGAATGGGGAAGAGCACACCATCTAGGAGGGGCTACAGTAGTTTGCTTTGGCCTGAGCCTACTGGAAAGCACAAGATTCCACCAGCACCTCTCCCCTCTGCTAGCTGAGTTCATAGAGTGTAAACTATTTTTTCAGTTTGAACTCAGTTTACAGCAGTTTGAGTAAGCTGAGCACTATGAGGGAAACTGAAAGGAAGATAGAGAAACAAGGGCATTTTAAAAGTAGCTGAAGAAATAGTGTGACAGGATTGACTGCAACTATTCCTGCCAAATCGGGACACTTGGAGGGTATGATATACATACCTGGTAATCTGACATGAGTAGATTACCACCGCCAGTGTTAGTTCAGATCCTAGAGTAGAGGCATCCAGAGCTTCCGTGGACTTGGTTATACTGGATCAATTTGAGACACCGCACCCCGAAACGGACGGGGGCAGAGATGGCGGCAACGAGAAAACAGACGAGGCCATCTTTACATCTGACGGCATTGCTCCGGCACTGTCTGCCCGAATGACGGCCGCAAATCACCCTGATTTGCGGCACCTCTCCGGCCTGGGAAGACGCATTTTCCGCCTCCTTCTCGGCAGCGACCGGGAGCTCACCGTTTAAGGCTGCTTCTCTCCCGGACGGTGCAAAGCGGTGGGGGGCAGCAGACCTGCCGCAATCCTCAGGTCTGTACTCACGTCGCCTTTATCTTCCCTTATAACTATACACAGAGTACCAGTTTAGATGTTAGTAGACTTGATTATTCCTTTAGGGCCATGTGGCAAACATATGAACACGTTCAAACTCTCTTGACATCAACAAAACACACTCTCTGAGGGCATGATCAAACACGCCGCATCCTGTCTCCTCCTCTTCCACCCCCTCCTTGACCTTTAACTGTCTATGGGGAAGTCCCGCCCACTGGGAAGCTTTCCTGGCCCCACCACCAGGTGCAATACCCGTGCGGGAATGCCACTGAGTGTCACTCTGTCCTAAAAAGGTTCCCCACCCATCACTGCGCTTAGACATCATAGAGTTGGAAATCAAACCATTACTCAAAACTCAGGGTCCTCGGTGGTTGAAACTGTAAACAAAAAACCCCCCCCCCACTGTTTGTATAGAAACCAACTTGGAAAGCTAGTCTAGGTTTAACTTTTCCAGAAGACTCATACCAACCCAAAGAGAACTTCTGGAGGTCCTAATGTCATCCTCATCCGTTTGCATTTCCCATCGCAGAATTATTCAAACTGGAGATGCAAATACAGTGCGTCGTTGTTTGACCTATTGGACCAATCGGGACATTTTTCTCCATACTTTCTGCATAATTTGAGTGATAACTCCTTGTTTATGCAGAGGGAGACCATACCATTACTAAATGAACTCAATAGCTAATCTAATCGATAAAAATCTGCATTAATCTTCTTATTTTACAAAACACAAGTTTCCTCCTACCAATGCGCAAGCAACCTGTTTCCAAAGACAGTTCTCCTTTTGCAAATCACTTAATTGAAATAAAAGTTAAACTCTGGAAATTACTGACATCACCAATTCAATCTTGATGGTTGAAAAAGCTCTGGTGGAACAATAAAGACTTCATCCATTATCTTGGCGTTTCACTATAATGTGGACACATATCTTCTTGATGTTTAGACAAAGCCTCCATCTTCCACCTGATGACATGCTTCTTGATGGTTTTCTTTTCATGATTATCTGGACTGACAAGTTTACAGCACATCATTAAACCGACTCAATTCACTCGTACATTGATTGTATCTTTTTTTGCTACTGTTTGCTGCAATGCAAACTTCCCCCTAAAACCACAAATGGACTTACAATCTCCCGCATACGGATCATAGGTAGCACAATGGATGGTTTAAATGGTCTTGCATGTGCAACAAAATCCCATCTGTTTCTAGCAACTGACTATGCACATTAAGTTGACTCGAAATTCCAGAGGTTGCAAACTTAATCTACCTCACTATTTTGGAGTAACATTTGCTCACTTTTTGGTTACATATCATCCATAATATGAAAATTAATTAAAGACGTCTCCTTTTTTTCTATACAACATGCTATATCCACATCTGATGACAAAGGAGGATGTACATACAATAAGTGCCTTGAACAGATAGGCCACCCAACCCCCAAAGCATGTTATGTTTCAACGTTGTCGCACATATACTCGTATTAAACTTGCAATTTTGTATAACAAATTACCCATTGGTGCCAATGTGTCCCTGCCAATACACTATGGAGAAGAAATGCATTAGGCCTTGTGGATCTGGCTGTGCCTTTGTTGTGATAGTGGTTCTAAGCTGAGCATTTCAATGCTGACATGCACTCACGATCCCTCTTAACATCCCACAATGATGCATATCTACCCATTTACAAATTTCTCACATATAATTGCATGATCTTTATTACAAAGTTCCCCATTAACATTACTTGCAAACAATCTTGTAAATGTGGGACTAGACAAAGGAAACTGTTAAATGGATCGTCAAATTGGTTTGAACCGACGTCCGTCCTAACCCAAAGGGTTCCTCAAACACATGGCTCCTTTTTCACCAATCCTGGAGAAAAAAGTTTAACCAGCTTGTGTCCCACAGGGATCTGTCACTGGGCCCAGTTTTTTTGTTTCTATTCACACATCTTTTATCAATGATCCTAGATGACAGAATTGGACCACATACATTATCAAATTTTGCAGATTATAACCAAATTAGGGGTAATAGCATAATACCCCATAGGACAGGATCAAGATCATCAAATGACCTTAATACGATCCTAGAAAAGCTCGGCCAAGAACTAACAAAATGAAATTCAACACGAGAAATGTAAGTTATTGCACTAGGGCGGAAAAAAAAAATCAAGATATAGGATGGTGGACCATGGCTGAATGAAACTACGTGTGAAAGGGATCTAGGAGTCCAAGTAGACCACAAGTGTGAACATGAGTGCAACAGTGTGATGCGGTGCAGCTAAAAAGGCCAAGCTATTTTAGGCTGCAACAATAGAGATAGTGTCTAGATCAAAGAGAAGTAAATAGTGCCACTGTTGTTCTGGGTATTCAGGCCCCACCTAGAATTGTGTCCAGTTCTGGGCGCCACAATTCAAGGACATTGAGAAAAACTGGCGTTGTCAAAAGGAGGGGCGACAAAAATGGTGAAAAGGTCTGGAAAACCATGCCCGATGAGAACGACTTAGGGAGCTGGGGAGTGTTTAGCCTGGAGAAAAAGAAGGTTAAGAGGTGATATGATCGCCTGTTTTAAATATTGAAAGGATGTCATGTTGAAGAGGGAGCAAGCTTGTTTTCTGCTGCCCAGAGAACGAGAACCCGGAACAATGGATGC
>NC_056523.1:317910923-317914299 GCF_019175285.1 Sceloporus undulatus
AATGCAAGCTACAGGAAAAGAGATTCCACCTGAACATTAGGAGGAACTTCCTGACAGTTAGGGCTGTTCGACAGTGGAACACACTCCCTCGGAGTGTGGTGGAATCTCCTTCCTTGGAGGTCTTTAAACAGAGGCTGGATGGCCATCTGACGGGGATGCTTTGATTTGGATTTCCTGCATGGCAGGGGGTTGGACTGGATGGCCCTAGTGGTCTCTTCCAACTCTATGATTCTATGATTCTATGATCTTGGCTGTATGTTCTGATATTTAGTGGAACTGAAACTGATACTGTAAGAAGGTTTTCAACCTGATTCCTCAATTCAGTTACCTCCCAAATAACCTCATTTTGTGTGTGTGTGTGTGTAAACTTCTGGATATTTTCATCCAGGTTCATTGGGCAAATTCTGAATTTTCTGATAAAATTGCTCTTTTCCATGGGATTTGGTGTGAAACAAATTTTACAGATGGTAGGTGCTATCATCAACTTCATCCTTGACAATGCTGGGAAAATGTCTCAGTATAGGTCTATGTATCAAACTAAGAAAGAAAGAAAGAAAGAAAGAGATTTGATTTGATGTGATGTGATTTGTTTTATATTTGATGTTTTTAATTTGTTTTTTTTTTTGTTTCTATATGGTAATTTTATCTATTCCTCTTTTAATTGTTATTATTTTAGAATGTACGCCTTGGGCAGGCTTTTATATTCTCTTTAAATTTTACCGACTTTGTACAGCACTGTGTATAATTACAGTGCTTTAGAAATAAAGTTTAAAAATAATAATAATAAAAGAAAGAAAGAAAGAAAGAAAGAAAGAAAGCTCTTCTGTTGATAAGGTAAAGGCAACTCTAGCTCCTACCTTATTTTCAGCTACTTTTAGAGCAATGTATTCTAACAGCTCAGACACATAAATTTATTTGCACCAAAATAATAGAGAGTTTTGATTCTCTATCTCAACTGACTGTGCTGCTTGCATGGAAGCATTCTGACCTGTAAACAATCATGGTATGGCCAGCCAAACTGAGATGAATCCCAGAGCTGGCAGTTTACAGGAAGACCATTCTGAGGTTGAATTCTGACTGAAAGCCCCTCTATGGATAAGGACTGCTGTTTGTCTCTTCAAGCCACCAAAGTAGCATTAGAGCTCTATCCTTTTAATGGGTTATGTCCCTTTTGGAATTCAATTTCCAGTGCTACCACGCACCTCAAACAACTCTTAAAACTAAAACAGGTTAATATATTGTCAGTTGAATTGCTACACTCATCTCCATACTACTCAAGTGTTTTTTTTAAAAATGACTTTGGCATCTTTCCAAGGTGCTATTTTAAAAAAATCATCAGTTAAGCCCCTCATACCATCATGGAGACGGTGTGATAAACTCCCTCAAATCCCTAATGTTCAAACACAGAGGAACAAAATATTATAGTCAGGCCCAGAGTGGGATCTAAACACTAGCACAGTGTTAATCTCTGAGGAGGCCTTCATGAAAAAAAAATTAATTACTGGAGGATGCACAGATTAATATTCAGAAATATAACCCCCATAACATTGATTCCAGTTAAACAAACAGGTAAAAACTCAGTTTCTTCTAAGTCAACCTCACAAGGTAAAAATATTCCTCCTGAGGAAACCACCAGCCCAGAGAACAATGGGGATATTGCTTCTGCTTCTGCCTCTGCTGAACAGGCAGAATTCTTATATCTTCTCTGGCTTGAAGTGCTTCTGGTTGAAGCTGAGATCAACTCTGCTTCTAGCAAGAATCCATCCTCATTCATTCCTCGCACAATTGATCTGCCCAGTTACAGTAGAATGCAAAATTCTCGTAGCCCTAATCCCTCTACAAACTATTGTATTGTACCCAAAGCTAATAGTATCATTAAATTGGCTGGACAGGGAGTCTGGTGGTGGGATACTAAGGAAGACACATTAGAGCAGTTTTTCCCAAACTTTGATCCTTCAGGTTTTTTGGACCTCAACTCTGATCTGGCTGGCTATGTCAGTTTCTCCTTCCACCCTTACTGCTCCACATGTGTTCTCCCCAAAATGGCAGTTAGTGGAAGAGGATGACCAGTCTCCTTCCTTGGAGGTCTTTAAGCAGAGGCTGGATGGCCATCTGTCAGGGATGCCTTGATTGAGATTTCCTGCATAGTGGAGGGTTGAACTAGATGGCCCCTGTGGTCTCTTCCAACTCTACGATTCTCTGATTCTCTGATTCTATGACCATCCCAGACAGAAGGAGTGTTCTGTTCTTCAGTTCAGGGTATACAATAGCTTTGTTCCCCTGCTAGAACCTCCAAGAAAGCTCAAGGTCTATTTGTAGGACTAGAAGTTCTTATCTCCAATGATACCATAACAAAGTTCATCTTGGTAGAGAGGTGTGAGCATTTAGCATCAGGGTTATTATTTCTCTCACCATCTTTTAATTTTATTCTAACAGCTATCTATACTCCTCGTGGCACAGTGGTTAAATGCCTGTACTGCAGCCATTCACTCACAAACCACAAGGTTGTGAGTTCAGTATCAGCCAGGGGCTTAAGGTTGACTCAGCCTCGAATCCTTCTCAAGTCACTAAAATCAGTACCCAGACTTTTGAGGGCAATTAGCTTACACATTGTAAACCGCTTAGGGAATGCTTAAGTGCATTTATTAGCGGTATTGAAATATACAGTCATTCCTTCCCTTCTGCAGGGGATCCGTTCTGGAAACCCTCTCTCCAATATTAAAACTAGAATTAAACAATCAGAGTTTAAAAACAGTAAAATGCAATACAGCATTAGGTTAGAATTAAAAACAGTTTGGTGGGCAGGGAGACATACATCAGAAAATTGAGATCATATTAATGAACATACACAAGGGAGGAAGCTGGAGTTTATTGGCTAGGTTGGGAAGGCTTGCCAGAAGAGATCTGTCTGAAGAGCCTTTTTGAAGTCTGTAAGAGTGGAGATATGGCAGGTCTCTTCCGGCAGGTCGTTCCACAACTTCGGTGCAGCAGTAGAAAAGGCCCTTTGAGTGACAGATGTTAGCCTAGTTTTTTTGGCTGAAGTAAGTTCTTACTTGAGGACCTCAATATGCAGGATGGACAGTATAGAAGAAGGTGTTCCCTTAAGTATTCTGGACCCAAGCCATGTAGGGTTTTAAAGGTAATCACCAACACTTTGTACCTTGCCTGGAAACTGATTGGCAGCCAATGAAGGCACTTCAGAACAGGTGTTATATGATCATTCCAGGAAGTACCTGTAATTAGTCTTGCTGCCATGTTTTGTACCATCTGAAGTTTCTGAACTTGCCACAGAGGTAGCCCCAAGTAAAGCGCATTACAGAAGTCCAACCGAGAGGTTACCAATGCACGTACTACTGTTTCATAGAATCATAGAATC
>NC_056523.1:317917299-317948422 GCF_019175285.1 Sceloporus undulatus
TTTTTTTGTTGTTGCTTGAATCAATTGCTCTGTGCCTTAGTCTCTGGAACAGCAGAAAACAGACCTTGTCCATTTTATCAATATGATACTCTTACAACTTTTTCAACATGGCTACCTTGTCACCTTTTAACCTTCTCTTTTCTTCTCTAGGCTAAACATATGGAGCTTATCACATGAACTTTAAAACCATCGCAAGCATCCCAGGTTGCAGCCGGGACATGGGATGGAGGTGGAGATTATTACTTGCTAAATCACTGCCCACAATCAGCTGGGTCCCAGCCATGCTCCAATAGCACCTTTTAGAAAAGGAAAGCCTCCAACTTTGAAAAGCATGGCTGGAATCTGGCTTGGACGTGGGCTGATGGTGGGTGGTGATTAGGTGGCGATTTAGCATGCAATAATCCCCACCTCCATCCCTCAGCCTAGTGGCAGCCCAGGACACTTGAGATGCTTTTAAAGTTCATTTGATAAGTGTCCAGGAAATCTGACAAGACCGCTGATAATGGCTCAGAACAGCCTAGCAGAGCTTTATAAGCAAAACCAAAGGTCTTTACAAATGCAAGAAATCAAATATAGTATCCAACTACCAAATCGGTGTCCAATAGAGATGGGTCAGGCAAGCCAAGGGTTCCAGAAAGACAGGTCAGCAAGGGCATCCAAAGGTCAAGGGTTCAAGATCAATCCATAGTCCAAGAGGCAAGGTTTCAGGCAACAAAGTCCAAGGGAGTCAGAGAAACATGCTTTTGCCAGGAAGCTGAGATAAGCCCTGACAAAGGAGCTCAGCATCCTGCACCTTTTTATATTATCCAGTTCCTAATCACAGGTGCTTCCTGATTGCTGAGCGTTTCTCATAAAGTTTCCTGGATTGGCGGAGACATGCCCTTTCAGACCTTCGCTGGCTAAAAGTAGGTACTCTTTGTCCTGCTCATCCATATCTTCTGTGCCTGGAATCTCTGCTGGTGGGAGTCTGGGCTGCTGGGTTTCTTGACACAGAACAGAGTCTACTTGAGCTGGCAAAGCAGAGCTAGGACCCGGCTCAGCTTCAGGTTCCCCCTCCACCTGGGGCTCAAACACAAACTCATCTTCTGAGCGCTTAGCCTGGCTGAGCATGACAATAAGCTCCATACTCAGCTCCCTATATTGTTCGTCATATGGCATGGTTTCCAGACCTTTCACTATTTTGGTTACCCTCTTCTGAACATGCTTCAGCTTGTCCACACCCTTCTTGAATTATGGTGCCCAGAACAGGAGACATTTCAGTTGAGATATGACTAAAGAAGAAAGGAGTGGCACTATTACTTCCCTCTATCTAGACACTATACTCTTATTGATGCAGCCTAGAATCACATTAGCTTTCTTAGCTTCTGCATCTCACTGGTGACTGGTGATGTCTCTCAAAGCTTGCATTCGGTGAGCTGAATGCAGAATGCTGAGTGTATTTGAGGGATACAATTCAGGACCTTGGATGGTGCCTTTAAGTTTAGACTAAACTAAAACTATTTAAAAACTATTTAAAAGTATTCAAAATATAAGAAATGATGGTAAAGTATAGAAATGTGTTCCATCCTTGGTGTGACATCTTTTCAAATATTTAAACAGGGTTATCATATTTTCTATAAACCTTCTCATCTCTAGACTAAACATACCCAGCTCCCTAAGTCTCTCCTCATAGGGCATGATTTCCAGACCTTTCACCATCTTGGTCACCCCTCCTCTGGACAGGCAGTCCAAAACCCATCTCAGTGCCTCAGTTGTCCATCCCAATGTAGAAAATACAGGGCTAGGGAAACCAATGGATACAAATCTCAACAGATGAAAATCTCAACATAAGAGAGTAAGAGAGATGGCAAGATGCCAAAAGCTATTGAGGATGAATACACAAACTAAGAGAGGCTGTAGCAATTTGCTTTTGGCTGATTCTACTGTGAAGGACAAGATTCTCTTCTCTCCTCTCCCCCATGTTGAAATGGAGAGAATGGAGAGCAAACTATTTTTTGCATTTTGGGCTCAATTTGCATTAATTGAAGTAAGCTGAGGACAAAGAGGGAAAGTGTGAAGATAGAGGAGTGAGGACATTTTAAAATTAGCTGAAAAAGTGGAATGAGAGAGAATTAATATGAACTGTCCCTGTCAAACTAAGACAGTTAGAGGATATAGACTAGGGATAAGTAGCCTTCAAAAACAACAACAACAACAACAACAACAACAATTCATTGCTATTGTTGTGTGCCTTCAAGTTGTTTTTAAGGCATTTCTATTGTGGGATTTTCTTGGCAAGATTTGTTCTGGGGTAGGGATTGCCAAGACCTTCTTTGGAGGCTGAAAGAGTGACTTGCCCAAGATCAGCCAATGGGTTTTCATGGATGAGGAAAGATTCAAACTTAATTTTCCCAGAGTCGTAGTCCAACACTCAACTCACTTTACCATACTGGCTTTTTCTAACAATTCATACTCCCATTAAATTCAGTGAAGCTTAAAATGCTTAACTTGGAATGGATTACATAGGTCTGCTGTTTTATTCATCATAGCTTATTATAGTGCTGTTGCTTATAGCGTTAATTCCATTTGTCACATTCAATCTGAATGCTGGAATTACAATGTGGAATAGGTAAAAAGAGCATGTAATAAATGGTTGGCAGCAAGCTATTTCTGATCTATGTGTTTAATTAATAAAAATGCAACTAGGTATCAACAACTATTATATTCAGCACAAATTCTGACCTCTCTCCATTTCCTCCACCACTGTATATAAAATGTGGTAATCTGCTGAATACCTAATGTGTGAGTATATGTGGCTTCAAGTTGTTTCTCAGCTTTTGGTGATCCCATGAATTTCATAGATTTTACTTAGTCAAGGAATACTCAGAGGTGGTTTTGCCAGTTCCCTCCTCTGAAATATAGCCTACAGCACCTGGTATTGGTTGGCAGTCTCCCATCCAGCTGTCCTTGCTTAGCTTCTAAGATCAGAGAGGATCTGGTGCATTTAGAATATTTAGGCCCCTGGCTACTTACTAATTTTCCTAGCCTACCTGCAAATTTGCCACACAATTTAGGGCAGAAGATGGCAGTGAAGGGAGAGCTCTGCTCATGTTCTCAAAATGGTATTGCATCCAAAATTACTTATTTTGAGTTTCTTCAGGTTCTTCAAACCCATATACAGAGAACTCCACTGCAAAGCACATAAGCAATGCCATTTTGATGTCTTCTTTCATGATCTTCCCCCAAACCACTTTGTCTCTGAAGTCCTCTATGCATATACAGTTGACCCTCCATACCCACGGATTATGAATCTGCGGATTCAACCATCCACAGCTTGTGAATATTTGGGGGAGGGGGGAATCCAAAAAGCAAACTTTGATTTTGCTATTTTATATAAAGGGCATCATTTGATTATGCCGTTGTATATAAAGGGATTTGAGCATCCACAAATTTTTGATATCCATGGGGGGTCCTGGAAACAAACCCCAGAAGATACCAAGGGCCCACTGCAATTAGAGATAGGTACTATTACGCTCAATGGGCTTACTGTCCAGTAGACAAGTACAAGATTGGACTGTTGAACTGGACCCAACCCTCCTGTGTTTAACAGTGTACTGTTGTGTATGCTTATATAACTGTATAAAGGAGCACATATATTAATGACATTCAATAAATAATAATTACTTAGTGGAAGTTCCATTTGCAGCTGTACTACCTATGTAGAAAATTAATGAGAAAGGGGATTTATACAAGAGGTGGCATTGTAGCTCGAAGTCCAAATAATAATAATAATAATAATAATAATAAAATAAAATCATTTCTCCCCAATTTAACTACTGCTACATTCTGCTTCTGTCAAAGAGAGCCGAGAAGCCATGATTACGCATCCATTTTCTTCAGCCATATAATTCTGCTGAGATTTCTTTTGCCAGAGGGTCCAGCATACCACATATTCAGGCCTGTGCATCTTCCATTTGTAGTGGGGCTACACTTTTCCTCCCAAGATAAATATATTCTAACATTATCTTTTGTTTCCCAAGGGTTTTCCCTTTATGGAAGACCACCTTCAATTTGCTAATCATCCTTCATAAAATGATAAACTAAACACAAGCCAGGAAGACTTCCTGGAGGGTTAAAGTAATTTTCAAGGAAGATATAATCTTGGTTGCAAAATTTAATTGAGCTTGTTTTGTCTTCCCTGCAGATTGTATATGAGAGTTCTAAACATGTATTCTCCTCCTGAACATTTCACATTTGGATGTGCATTCAGCTGTATATATGGTTGCCTTGGCTTATTTGTAAAACATTGCCATTCAACTCAAGGATTACACAGCACAATTCATCATAACTCTATGTGTGGAAATTTGTTTCTTAGCACCTTGCAAGTGACCATTTGCATGTGGTTGTTTTGCGCAGAAAACAGCATTTTCTTTGCAAGAAACATTGTCTGTATGGAAAATAATATTTGAGCATAAAAAAATTAATGTACAAACAATGCTGTGTTCTTTGCAGGGAATGCTGTAATTGGGGATTGATTCTCTGTAAAATTTACACATGGTTGATTTGTATAGAAAATAGCAGTTTTAGCCCTGATAAAAGCATTTTCAGTGCCCAAAGTAATATTTCCACATTAACTATTATTTTTCATGCAGAAAATGCTGTTTTCTGTGCAAAGCAACAATGTGCAAATTTTGCATAGAATAATTGCCAATAACCTTCAAAAACTATGTGCTTTTCGAGGACTCTCACAGCAGGAAGAAAACTGTTGAAATTACTCATTGCCAACTTCAAGATGATACCTAGTGAAGAATTACATCCCTACTTTCTCACAGAAAAAACAGCCAGACAAAGGGAAAGTTACTCCCAACATATTTAATTCTTATTGGACACATAAGTCTTAAAAGCTTTCTCATACCAAGGAATAAAGACTAGGTCGTTTACATAGATAGAGTCTGTAAAAGGCCCGGTACATACCGCCAATAAGCAGTGTACCAGGGCCGATTCTAGGGTTAGGGACCATGCGGCAACCGCACGGCCCCTAACCCTAGAATGTAATGGCAGCATAACAATGGTGGCACCCTGTGTACATGGGCGCCACCATTGTTACATAAGCATCACACAGCGTTTACATGTTACCACACGACACTTATATAAGGAGTGCGCCAGTGGTGCACTTGTTACAAACAAGCTTCATTTGTACAGTGGACCCTTGTTATACGCTGGGGTTTGGTTCCAAGATCCCCCGTGTATAACAAAATCCGTGTATGCTCAAGTCCCATTAAATATAATGACATAGCAAAATGGTGTCCCTTATAAAAAATGGAAAATCAAGGTTTGATATTTTAAATGTATACTTTTTGGGAACATTTTCAAACCGTGTATGCTTGAATCTGTGTATAAAAAATCCGTGTATAAGAAGGGCCGACTGTATACCGCTTCATACCACCTAAGCTTTTCACGGGTTCTTTTTTCTGCCAGAGAGAAGCCGTGTGGTTTGGCGGCTGCATCTTCCCTTGGAGGAAAAACAGGTGCCGACCTGCGCTAAAGTGTCTTCTAGAAATGTTAGTTGGTTGGAAAATTACCTTTACACAGGCACATGCACCATGTATGAGGGGCTTGGCAAATTTTAGGTTATTATGGGTGCATCTACATTGTAGAAATACAGTGGTACCCCGGGTTACGAAAATAATTTGTTCCGCCGCCGCGTTCGTAACCCGAAATGCTTCGTAAGCCGAAAAAGCCATAGGCGCTAATGGGGAAAAGCCGCGATTTCGTGCGAAATAGCGCCGAAAAGCACCAAAAATTTTTTCGTAACCCGAAAAAACCTTCGTAACCCAGAACAGTTTTTTCCTATTGATTTTTTTCGTAACCCGGAAATTTCGTAAGGCGGCGCATTCGTATCCCGGGGTACCACTGTAATGCTGTTTGATACCAATAAGGACTTTATCACATGGAGCCACTTACTATGGGTAAAATGCTTGCAAAATGTTCCTAAACTGTTTCAGAAGAGCGAAGGTCTGATCATCCGTCGCGCTGCTCAAATATCATTGAGGCATCCCACTTCTCTCCCATCAATGAACTGTTCACGGAAAAGCCATTTTTTTAAATAACTGGATATTCTGTTAATCAAAAAATGGCTTCTCCGCAAATCCTTTGACAATGGAAGAAAAGCAGGATGCCTCAATGACATTTGAGAAATGCAACAGATAATCACATCTTCGTGCTCCTGGAACAGTTTAGGAATGTTTTACCAATGGCAAGGGTCCGTGTCATAAGGTCCTAAGTGTTGCAGTTCCATCCTATGGAAGCCTGGGCTTTGTAGTTTTGCAAGGTCTTTAGCCTTCTTTGCCAGAGTCCTGGTGCCTCACAAAACTACAAATCCCATTATAGGATGGAGCCATGACAGTTGAGGTGGTGTCAAACTGCATTATTTCTATAGTGTAGATGCATTATATTAGAGAGTATAAGCACTGAGATGTTGTGTTCATATTCTAGTCTGCTGCAGTCTGTGAAAGGAGTATAATTTGTTTTTTTCAGTAAAACTGGATCCTGGGTCTTTGTCAGCATAATCTTCTATTTTTTCCTGGAGTTATTGGGGGAAATAATTGCACCTCAGATCTCAGCTTGAGAAGACAGCCATGTGTCAATAGCTCTTGGCCCCACCCCAGCCAACTCCACATGTGATCCTTGATTGTGAAAAAATAGCACATCTTTTATCCAAAACAGTGCAATTCCCTCTATCATTTAAATATGTAGGAGATCAAAACACAAAATGTGATATGATGTGGTATGGATTGAATAAAGCCTTTTGACACACGCAACCAGGGCAGACTGGAATTCTGTAATCAGTCTGAGCCTAGAAACCAATTAAGGTTAGCCTGGATTGTTGCTTCATTTTGTGGTCTTAACTGAATTAAAATTCTGCTGCTGTGTCCTGTTCCCTTTCCCACTCACACTTTTGTTTTATTGCACATTGCGAATCAAAACAATGACATATGCTCAGAGGATATCTTGGAAACTATGCCTTGATAGTCATTCTTTTAACTCTAGCAATTTCTGTCATTCCATTGTGCCTCACATGAATTAATGCACTAAATGTTATTTGCAGTTATTTATTATTTAATAACATAAGACATTTATGTATTGTTACTTGAACCAACAGGACCCCCAAGGTGACACCCAGTGTATAAAAATATTTAAAATATAAATACCTAAAAGCCAATTAAAACTTTTCAAACTTCTATTCTTTTAACAAAATAGTTTGTTTTCTTTAAAAAATATCCAGAGCAAACACATTTAATTTTAAGATCCAAAGTCCCAGTAAAATAACATAGTCTTCAATGCCTCCTGGAAACTCAACAAGAATGGAGCCCCACACTCCCTCCACCAAAATAATCTTGAACAGTATCTCTGCTATAGATGAGAATCCCCATTTCACTTCTCAGCATGCAATAAAAAAGTGGATAAACTGCAAAGTGCAAACAATGTTTCTCTGTCCAAGACATTTACAATCCCAGTTTGGATTTTGGCACCAGATTGCTTCTACAATTGAGCAATAAAGTTACATCTGGAAAGAAGATGCATTTTAAGAGAGATTTTTCTTTGTGGGTTTTTCCCCCAGCTGGGACTGAAAGCTTAAAGGAGGAAGTATTGCCACAAAGCTTGGCTTGCAAACCAACCAACCTTTTACAGCAGTCCTACAGATTCCCAAGTCATTTCCTTCTCAGCTCCAATTTCAGTGGGTAAACCGTACTCTGATTAATACACATAAGACCTTCTATGGATTTTGAAAAAGTTAACCTACAACTTGTGTAAGTTGTGAACTCACAGTTACATGACAACAAGGAAATGTTGAAATATTTATTTCCTGGATTTTCTCCAATGAGCTTAAGGCCATGGGGAAATACTACAGTTCCCAGAATCTCTGGTCCAGTATTTTCACTAGCTATGCCAGGTAGGCAGTTCTGTGAACTGTATTCCAAAAAATAACCCCCAGTATCCTATTGGGAACGTTATATCTTCTTATACCTTTGTAAGTGGACTTAACATCTGTAGAAATTAAAAGTGCACAGTGGCATAATGTCTATATCAAGTAGAGGGCTACATTACTATGCAGCAGAGATGGCAAATTGCCTGATCCACATCGGTGCACAATGTACATCAATGTGCTTCATCTACTGATGTGCATCAAGAGCTCTTGCTGGTGGTCCATTGCAAATCTTTGCAATTCAGTAAAGTGGCTTCTTTAGTACCTCTACTATGTAGCTAGGTATACATAAAGTTATATAATGCAACAGATCATACAGGATTCCAGTGCACTTTCCTAAAGTGTTTTTAAGGTAACACATATGAGTCTTTCTTCATCATTTTATCCTCACAACAGAAAAGTTAGGCTGAAGGAGGATGAGAATACTCCTCCTACTCCTACTCCTACTACTAATATAGGCAGCACTCCACATTTATAGCTTTGACTTTTGCGGCTTTGGTTATTCACAGATTTCATTACTATGCTTTCTCTTCTATCTCTGCCAGAAGTTGACCATAGAGTCACACACTGAAGGACTAGACATTCATAGAGAAAACATTTCTCTAGGCATTTGTAAGTTCTCCAGCATGATTCTTTGGTCAGCCTCTGGTGCATGTCGACCATAGAGTTGTGCCAGAGAACCTAGAGATTCCTAGAGAAGTGTTCTATTGGGTAAATTTGCCATTTTCCCACTTTCATAGGGATCTTGTGCCCCTAACCCCAGTGAATGTGTAGGGTCCCCTATAGTAATAATAAATATTTATGTGTATTATGGCAATCTCATGAATTTCATATCCTGCCTTTTTTTCTACGTGGAGACTTAAAGCAGGTTACAAAAGATTAAGAAAACATATAAAGATTCACAAAATACAAAAGTTAAAAAGAGATGAAACTATTAAAAGAATTAAAACTGGTTTTAAAAAATCATGCCAGGACAACAAACAGAACAATCACATTGATTTTGGTGAGGTGAGCTTTGAATATTCGGTCCTCAAAGGCCTGTTGAAACAGAAAGGTCTTCACTCATATGCAAAAATACAGTGTGAAGGGTGGCATTCTAACTTCTCTGGGAAGGAAGTTCCACAGGCCCAGGGCAGATACTGAGAAGGTCCTCTCCTGTGTAACCACCAGCCGTACAGGTGAGGATGGTGGGAAGGGCCTCCCCAGCAGATCTCAAAGCATAGGAAGGTTTGTAAGGGAGACTATGGAGGGATACAGACCACCTAAAAAGGGCGGTCTGCTGCCGCCTACATTTCCGCAGGCGGGAAGCCTCAGCTGCCAAACGACGAGGCTTCCCAGTGGTGGAAAAAGAACCTGCAAAAAGTGGGTTCTTTTTGTGTTTTGCTTGTGATGCCCGAGTGCACAAATGGTGCGCTCGTGACGTCGCAAGCGTCATGGGACGTGCAGATGCTACATGTCCATCATGTCAGCATGGCGGCACCCATGTGAACAGGGCGCCGCCATTTTGACGCCCCCGTCATGTGCTAGGCAGGAGGCTGGTATGGATGATGCATCCTCGGCCAACCCCTAGCACGCTACGGGCCGGCGCAAAGGCCCATCTAAATCGGGCCTATGGTTCTTTAAATAAACTGCACTTCAACTGTACAGCTGCTCCAAGAGTACTTAGTGAAACTAATGGTTCAGTCTCCCAAGTTCCAGTCCAACACTCTATACCCTATGCCATATTACTGGCACATCAGGTTATATCTTTTAAACATATTTACAAAACACAGTTAAGCGATCTGGAGTGCCACTGTGTTAACAACATGGAGCTCAGTCTCCATGTTGTACCCAGCATGAGTACCCAGCATGTTGGGGGCAATTAGCTTACAGTTGTAAACCGCTTAGACACTGCTAGTTTGGTATGAAGCGGTATATAAATGAAGCTATTTGTTTTTTGTTTTGATTTTTTGTCTGGATTTTCATGATACTTGGTATGAATGCTGGTGTATTGGTTTTAGTGCTGCACTATGACTCCTGGAGACCTGCGCTTGAATAGCTGATCAGCAACAGAAAACCATTTTTGGCAAGTCACACACAGCTTTAAGAGAAAGGCAATGACAAGCCTCTTCTTAATAATTCTTGCCAAACAAACAAAACAAAACAAAACACAAAATATTAAGATAGGGTAGCCGTAAGTCAGAATTGACTTGAAGGCACTTGGCAACAAAAGATGATACCTTTAAAGAAATGTGTGGGGCCATAAATGAACTTCTTATCTTGACAGACAAAATGCCAAGGAAAACTATGCTTAAAGCTGCAACAGGAATGACCTGTTAGCTTTTTGCTCTCTTATGATACACCATTTCAGGAGCATTCCTAAGTGGCTGTCAAAAGCTTTCTTTACTGAGAGAATTGAAATGGTCAAGGGACTGGCAAGGCACACCCCCTGGGACCACAAGTGTCAGAAGAATGGTGGGAAAGCGTGAAGGAGACAAAGAAAAGAACAGATTGGCTTAGAGTGACAGGTTATCAGTACTTCAACTGTCTGTGAAGTTTGGTTTTTTTAAGAAAAGAGAGAATAGAGGGATGTAAGAAGAGCAGATGGAGCCTAGCTTTGTAATCTACCAAATATACCACTTCTCAGCATACAAGCTGTTTCTAAACGTTGCAAAATCCCAATTACATTAAATTAAAAGAACAAGAAAAAAGATAATCCTAATTCTTCCAAAGGTGGTACACCCTTTTGAGTTTTATTATTTATTCATTTGTCACTTTTCTAATCCATCTACGCTATAGATTTAATGCAGTTTAACATGACTTTCAATGCTATAGCTTCATCCTATGGAAATCCTGGCATTTGTAGTTTGACAAGCCTTTGCTGCCAAAGTTTGCTGGTGCCTCACAAAACTACAAATTCCAAGATTCTGTAGGATGGTGTCATGGCATTTCAAGTGGTGTCAAACTGCATTCTTTCTATAGTGTAGTGCACCCCAGTTTTCCTTTTCCATTCTTAAATGAAAACTGCAGACACAGTTGTAGAACACAAAA
This sequence comes from Sceloporus undulatus, assembly GCF_019175285.1. NCBI lineage: Eukaryota > Metazoa > Chordata > Lepidosauria > Squamata > Phrynosomatidae > Sceloporus > Sceloporus undulatus. The sequence goes on from NC_056523.1 coordinate 317,928,296, forward strand.
CCAGTAAAGATTTAATCTGTAACAATAAGATAAACATGAACTCCCTGAACTCTTTCCAGCTTCCAGCTTCCAAAGCCCTAATCAGATCTTTATCAATTCCTCTCTTCTGAACTGGTCTTCACTCTATCTCTGACTGCTCTAACTCTTTTACAGGCAACCCACTAGGACAGGTTATATCTTTTCCTCACATAGGACCCACTTCATAGCATCTCAAAGGCTGCAATTCTCTGAAGATGCCAGCCACAGCTGCTGGTGAAACGTCAGGAATAACCTTCTCTAGAACACAGCCTCATAGCCTGAAAAACCCAAAAAACCCTGTGATTAGTTGTTTCTAACTAGGTCGGCCCTCCTGCTCATCTCACAACAGTTTTCAGTATGACCGCTCCACCTAAGCTATCTGACATAGTTGTTAAGGGGGCAATCCATTTCTGAATGAATGATCTGGAAAACATGCACCAGAGTTGGCTTGCTTTTTGGAGAAAAAGAAATGCATGGTTTACTTCTTTGCATTGAATTATCCTAGATAATTTCCAGCAATGTATTTAAGTCTTTTACTTCAAGGACAATATCATATCACACTATTATGGTGCTATTATTCCATTATTAATACAATGGCTGCCTCCTGTGGAATCTGGGGACTTGCAGTTTAGAGAGGGGCATTTAGAATTCTACACTACAAACCCCAGAATTCCACAGAAGGCAGCTCTAGAAGTTAAAGTAGAATAATAGCACTGTAACAGTGCAGTATGATATTGTCCCAAGTTTCAACTTTGTACCCTACCATCTCAAGTTGAGTCTGAAGTCCTTGCAAGATACTTTCAATGCTCAAGTCTGGGAGCCAAATTTAACAGAAAAAAAGGAGGTGGAGGTGGTGTGGGGAGTAAGATTTCAGTAACTAAAAAATCAAGAAGACATGCACAGAGTTAGTTAAAAAAAAACAGTTCTCAAGAGGGGAAGAGCAAATATGTTAGGCAAAGGACCTGAGGCTGAAGGATCCTTCTAAAAATTTTCAAAAGCTTTAGAAGGGTTCTGCAGTGTACAGTAGGGACAGGCTGATGAGTAGACCTCAACCTGGCCTCAAGATCATTGCCTAACAAGTTTGCTATTTCTGAATGACGTTAGGCCAGCAAGTTGGTCAAAAAAAATTGCAAGTCTTGAGTCGAATCAAGTCGATGCATCATTTATTGCCAAGTTAAGTCCAAGTCAAATCATTGAAGTGACTTGAATTCAACTTGAGTCTGAGTCAATCAACTCAAGACTACCTCACTGATAATTTCCCCTACAGCCATATGTGGGAGCACTTTTCTGGAGAGAGATGACAGGCAGGACACATGGCAGCATAAGAACTTGTCTTTACTGTCATTGGTCCCTCAGGCTGCGTATTCTCAGCAGTAGGATTGGAAACAAAACAACAGCAGCCATACTCTAGTTAATGAAGTCTCTGAAAACAAAATTTCTCATTATAAAGGGTTTTGGCACACACAGCTAGATATGTATTTTTTTGATTTCCCACTGTTCCCACACAATGGAAGAGAAAAACCTCTCAGTAGCACTGGGCTTAAAGCTCATAGAATCATAGAATCGTAGAGCTGGAAGGGACCACAAAGGCCATCCAGTCCAACCCCTTGCCATGCAAAAAATCTCAATCAAAGCATCCCCGACAGATGGCCATCCAGCCTCTGTTTAAAGACTTCTAAGGAAGGAAGTCTGAGGGAGTGTGTTCCACTGTCAAACATTTCTTACTGTCAGGAAGTTCCTCCTAATGTTGAGGTGGAATCTCTTTTCCTGTAGCTTGCATCCATTGCTCTGGGTCCTATTCTATGGAGCAGCAGAAAACAAGCTAGCTCCCTCCTCAAAATGACATCCCTTCAAGTATTTAAACAGGGCTATCATCTACCTCTTAACCTTCTCTTCTCCAGGCTAAACATCCCCAGCTCCCTAAGTCATTCCTCATAGGACATGGTTTCCAGGCCCTTCACCATTTTGGTCACCCTCCTTTGGACACGCTCCAGTTTCTCAACATCCTTTTTAAATTGTGGTGCCCAGAACTGGACACAATATTCCTGGTGGGGCCTGACCAAAGCAGAATAGAGTGGCACTATTACTTCCCTTGATCTAGACACTATACATCTATTGATGCAGCCTAAAATCACATTGGCCTTTTTAGCTGCCGCATCACACTGTTGACTCATGTTCAGTTTGTGGTCTACTTGGACTCCCAGATCCCTTTCACACGTAGTTTCATTCAGTCAGGTGTTCCCCATCATATATCTGTACATTTCATTTTTCCGCCCTAAGGGTAGTACCTTACATTTCTCCCTCACCAGGCTTCACCAGTTGTGAGCCCCTCACAACTCAGTAGGCCCATGATAACCATTTGTGTGCTCAGGGTTTTAGTGACTTAACCTGAATCCTTCAACAAAAGTTTCACAGAAGTAGGCTTATTTAGACTACTATAGAGAGATGTTATAGGACAGGGGTAGGCAACCTGCGGCCCGCGGGCCGGATGCGGCCCAGCAAGGCCTTGGGACCGGCCCCAGCCCGGTCCTGCCGCCGATTGCCGCCGGGGCCTTTGGCCTCTCGCGTGCAGGGGCAAGGGGGGCAATTGTCTATAGATGCCTCAGAAACATGCATTTATATTAACATTTTTTAAAAAATCAGCAAATTTTTTGTGTGTCCTCCACTTTTTTAAAAAAAAAGGGTCCACCACTTGAAAATGTTGTCCTATATTTGTCCTGGTTTATTTATTTATTCAAATTGTAAAAAAATTATTTAATTATTTATTTTTTGGCTTCGGCCCCCCAGTTGTCTGAGGGACAGCAACCTGGCCCCCGGCTCAAAACGGTTGCCTACCCCTGTTATAGGATAAAAGACAAAAGGAGAAGCAGACATTGCTGCATTTCAGAAGACGCTTTCAAGTGGTCCCTAGAAGCTTTATAAAAATTATTTACTTCTGCAAGGCTTAGTTGACCTGATTGATTTGTTACACACGTGCACATTGATAGTTTTGAATAAAAGTTTCCTAAAACATATTGAACTGCTTTTCTTTTTCTTATGATATAGGAGCCTATCTCTAGTCTTTCCATGCTATTGTTGATATTGATACCATTTTTTTTTTATCCACGCCTTTCCAGGAACACATGTACACATCATTAACACAAATATGCCTGTAGTCAAAGTTATTTGAATCATGGGTTTCCAAAGGGTCAGAAAACCCTGTCAGGAAAAATAATAAGTGAGACTTTTATGAAATCTTCTTCAGATATTAAAATATTCCAAAATGTTCCAGGTAAATCATTTTGTGAAGGTCTGTACTTCTCTTGCCTACATGGCATTTTGTTCCGACTTTGTAACTGTTCTTAAACAAATAGGCTTCCCACCACCAGCTTTTTCAATGTTATTATTTTAGCATGGCACTCATTTGCATTTCACTCCAGTGAATAACTAGTATTTCTACAACGTATGGCAACCGACAGCCTAGAAATCTTTTCTGCAAACAACAATTGCAAACATTCATTGGAGAACCTTATGTCCTGCAATAGCGGCTGCATCATCTCTTTGTGTGCCCACTGGGAAGCTGTTTTTGGCCAAACACAGGGAAATCCACACTGCTCTCCATGCCAAATCTATGTCATGATTAAATTCTTACTTCCTGCCAATTAGTAGCCAGAAATTAATTCCCAGTAATCATGTCCCAAACTCTGTTAAAGTACCTGGATGGCAAATGCTTCACATACACCCCAGTGGGATACTGGTAATAACATCTTCACTTTCTGTAATGTTTCCAAGAAGGGCTGCCATTTCTACAACCCATGATTTCTGTTGACACCACTTTAATTGCCATAACTCTATCTAGCAGAATCCTGGGATTTGCAGTCTGGTGAGGTATTCAGCTTGAGCTGTCAGAGAGCTCTAGTGCCTCACCAAAACTACAAATTCCAAGATTTGTAGGATAAAATCATCGTTCTGAAAGTGGTGTCAAATGGCTTTAATTCTGCAATGTGGATGCACTCTAAGCCAAGAGTTCAATTCAATGTTTTTGAAAAAGAACTGGCCAATAAAAGATAAAAGAAGGTGGGAAGATTCTGTTGAGGCCCAGCTAAAACATCCCTGGGGGTTATGACTTATTCTACAAATGGTATACTTATTTCCTTTAAACAGTTGTAGTACAACTTTAATTGAGATCAAATCAAATGGCAAACAATTAATCACCATGCAAAATTGATAACTGAATTCATAAACAACCACAGTTCATGGCGGCGGCGGCTGCAGGGGGGGAGTTTGAGGAAAGTAGAAGAATTAGTGATGAAGAAACCCCTTCAGAATCCAATGTAGAGCCATGATTTAGTGGAGTGTATTTTTGCATTGGTTCTTGCTCGTTTGGCATGAATACTAAGCAGATAATACAAACTGTTAAAACACCATGTAGGCAACATAGTGAATTTAATGAATGCTGCATACTTCACCCTGCCAGAATTCTAGTACTAGCATCAAGATGACTCTATAAACTCTTGAAACCCTGTAATTAGGATAACTGATCTTCTGCTTATAACAGATGAGAGGGGAAAGGTATGTGTCTGGCATAGAAATTAAATGTTTATCCTCCCCAGTATACATCATGCTGGGAGCTCCTATGTCAGTAGGCAATGAGACCAAGTTTGGGATAGCTTTAAAGAATCTATCCAGGGGGCTGAACCTCTCTGGGGATAGAGTTCAGCACTTGGACAGCTCCTTTAAAGTAGAGTGTACAAACTAGAATGGAGTCCTTATCCCACTGAGAATGCATCTTCACTGTAGAAATAATGCAGTTTAACATCATTTTCAGTGCCTTTGCTATGGAATCCTGGGATTTGTAGTTTTACAAAGTCTTACAGAGAAACAGGTCTCGCCAGATGATATTAAAAAGACACCTAATGGGTTCTTAAAGAGAGATATGGTCCTCCAAATGACTTGGATCCAAGCCTGAAATCTGTAATGGACCGAATAAAGCTCAATACAATAAAAATGCAGGGATTTTTTTGCGGGGGAGGGGGATTTAGTTGAACATTCTGATCTGGGACACAATCTTTGGTGCAAAAGACATACACTTTAAAATACAGACTCCTGAATGAAGGAATCTGTTCTATGTATCAAAACTGGCCAGAGCTCAAATTCCTTCCATATAAAAATCCACTGCTTACTCCAAACATTCAACAATATCATTTAGGGAATAAGAGGCCAGGGGTGTCATTTTACTGCTGCTATTCTTCAGCAATCGGGAACCAGAAATCTGTGCTGATCTAGTTTGAATCACCCAGAGCTCTCTCTCAGTAGACCACATTTACTTTCTGCCCACTCTTGGCCTATACTTACTAGCACCAGCTTTGCAGGATGTTAGACGAGACTCATTTGCATCACCACCTGGAGATACTGGGGACTGAACTTGTGCAAAATGTGAGTCTTATCAATCGGATACCACCTATCAAAAAGGTAGTTCATCTCAAAGGTGCTACATGATCTCTTTACACACCTCTCAAAAGGCACTGCATTGTTTGATCAGGCCAGGGCTCTAGGAAACCTATTGAATGCAGGGTCTCATATTATATGCCAACAAGAGGTGATATTGCATGTGTTTATGTCTTTCCATGCCTGGGGATTCTTACGATATCCTTAGCAACTGCTAGTAGCATCTTGATGACAAATGCTCCTGCATGCACATATTGAAAACTACATTTAAAATATCCCATTCATATAAAAACACATAATCGCAACTATGCTGATGGACCACCAGAGGGGAAATCAGTGGCAAATTAGCTACTTCGTTGGTTTCCCCCTTTGGCATAGAGTTCAGCAAACAGAATTCACAGTGTGCATTCTAGTTCCATCATCAATTTACATCAGTTTCATAGGCTTTCCATTATTTCTTATTTTGCCTTCTTTCTTACTTCTTTTAGAAAAGGGGATTCAGAATGGGGTGGACCTGGGGGAGAGGAAGAGTGAATGATCAATTAACGTGTTGCAATCCTTTGCCATACTCTCTTATTCTTTTCTTTCCTGGTAATTTTTTAAGGTGAACGTGCCTCCAGCTCAAAGCAAGGAGAGCCCTAGAGTTGCTAAACCCAAGAGATAGTTAACAGAAGGGAAGACATTTCTTGTAACTGTGCATTTGCTCATAGGCAAATGCAAGAATGGGGAGGGGGACCCTGTTGGCTTTATAACAATATCAGGGGTATAACTCATGAAAAGCACACTGACTGTTGCAGATCCATTTATAATTCAAGAAAGAATGGAGAAGAAGAAGTAAGCTTTTGCTTTACCATATTTGTCAATATTTTGGTAGAATGGGTGTTTTTTTCCATATTTGTGTGGGATATATAGGCAGATGGCTCTTTCTTAAGATAGGTACCTATACCCTACCTATCTATGACTGAGAATCAGTGGCAGCTCAAGATCACAGTTTCGGCAAGGTGGAGAATCTGTTTTGGATTTTGGTCCAGGCTTTAGAGGAACAGGCCAGGGTGCTAAAACCTATCTAAAAATGAGTTCAGCTTCTTGCTCAGTTCCTACAAAGGGCTTACTAAACCACAGGGCAGATTCACAGGTACTGGATCCACCAATCATCACTACGGAAGTTATATAATCCCCAACAGTGAAGATCTTGCTGCTAGGTAACATGAACTTTATTATGAAGCATGGTCATCCAGAGTTCTGCCTACCATTCAACTGGAGCAGAATATACCTGTCTCTGAAGAGTAAGGATGGGGAAGTCTGTCTGTATCGGGGTCATGTCAATTTCAGGAAGAGGATCAGTAGTAGAGCAATAGTAGAGCCCATGCTTTACATGCAGATTGAGATTCAATTAATTGCATCTACAAGTAAGTCTGGAAAAGACATTGACGATGGACAGTGAATGTAGAGGAGACTGGGTTATATTAAATAAAAACAGCTTTCTGAAGCATTAGGAAGAACTTCAAAACAGACTACTTCAAAAGATGAAAGACACTCTTTCCTACTTAAATGGCTACCACTCAGAGGTGCTTTAGGCAAGGGATTGCACTAGATGGCCCTTGGGCACCCTTCCAGCTTTATGATTCTATGAATCTTGGGATAAAGCTGCTTTGTATGTTGCCAAACACTGAGCCATGGCTCTGTTCCATGCATTTCCCCCAATCTGTCTGTGATTTTTTTGAAAACACACACACACACACACACAATAAATCTCATTTATCTGCATTCAGTTTCATGCACAGTAATTTATATCGTTTCTAATCAATGCAGTTTTGGGCAGGAAAAAAGCTTTACAAAATATGGAGAAGTATGTAGTCCAAAGGATAATTGTATTGCAATTTGCATCTTAGTATGGAAACTTTAAATTCTTAAGGGATCTGAAGAATATTCTCAGAATGGTTCACAACACAATAGCACACTGAAATACCCCATCATAAAATAGTCGCCTATCACTTCTTTATTCTTCATGTATTTATTTGTTTTTGCATTTCGGGATTGTTTTGCAAAACATTCATTTCTGCAAAACCTTTGTTGGGTTGAGGTTGCGCAAAAGACATGGTTTCTGCACAAACATGGGTGTTGTGCAAGCAAAGTTTTTGCACAAAAATCCCAAAATATGAAAAATAAATGCTTACAGTTTGCAAAAGTCTTGCCCAGAAAACTTTGGAAAACATTCATTCTTATATGTGACAACAAAGTAAGCCAAGACTTTATTATTATTATTATTATTATTATTATTATTATTATTATTATTATTATTAACCTTTATTTATGAAGCGCTGTAAATTTACACAGCGCTGTACATGCAATCTTTTTAGTTAGACGGTTCCCTGCCCTCGGGCTTACAATCTAAAAAGACATGACACAGAAGGAGAAGGGAGTGGTGGAGGGAAAGGGTAAGAGGTCCAGCAGTTCCTCTCTACCTCCGAGGCCTGGACCAAGGCAGATGGACTGGAGGGAGGGCTTGGCTTCATAATGGAAGGTTAATCTTCATCCAGGGAAAATACATACTCTCAAGTAGGATAATACATATACAATACATAGCAATACAGGAAATGGTTCGATAAACAGGCAACAAAAGAACATCAGATAGTAAGCGACAATTATGCAATGCCTGGGAAGGCTTCTCTGAACAGGATGGTTTTCAACTCCATTTTGAAGCTAGTTAAAGAAGTGATAGCTCTTGCTTGTGGGGGAAGAAGGTTCCAGGAGTGAGGGGCAGCAAGTGAAAAGGGGCGAATCCAGGATGGAGCAGAGGAAATCCTGGGCTGGGACAGGAACCCTTGACTACCAGAACGGAGGGCCCGAGTGGGAAGGTGAGGAGAAAGAAGGTCTGATAAGTAAGGAGGTGCCAGTCCATGGAGGGCTTTGAATGTCGACAGCAGGAGCTTATACTGAATGTGGAAAGGGAGAGGGAGCCAGTGAAGGGATGCCAACACAGGAGAGATGTGGTCAGAGCGGTGGGTGGAAGTGAGAATGCGTGCAGCTGAATGCTGGACAGAGATTAAAGGACGGAGGTGAGAAAGAGGAAGCCCAGCCAGGAGGACGTTACAGTAATCCAGTCGTGAGACCACTAGGGCATGGACCAGGATCTTGGCAGTAGAGGCAGAGAGATATGGTCGGATTTTGGCAATATTGTACAAAAAGAATCTACAAGCCTTGACTTACATCTCTAATAGTAAGCTGATTTGCACAAAAAAGAGAACCAATTGAGGCCCTCTCCAGCTGTAAATAATTTATCTTTCCTAATTCATTTGCATAGCCAAAGGGCCTTCTTACTAATCCTAAATAAGTTAACTTCTTTACAGACACATAAAGTGGCTTAATGCCCATCTCCTTTCTCCAGAAATGTCTGATCTATAAGTCTATAAATTTGGACAGGGATTTCTACTCCTGTATTTTCAACATCACCAACCACAAACTCTAGCATTCTATGCAGGGGAAGCCATGTTCATTAAACTGGTACCAAAATCAATACATTTGTTGTACAGATAATCCCCATGTCTGAGGCAGTATAGCACTGGTTATTTGATGCAGAACATCTCAATGTACAAATGAACAGCCATGGTGAGTTTTTGAAAATAGGAATTTCATTCTTCACTGATTTTGTTCTCAAAGGAAGCAACACATATTTTAGCAGTTTTCTTCCTTTCGCAAAGTAGTCTTTGAAAACTGCCCAGTTTTACAAAACTATTGACAGTTTGGTTCTTTTTCCATGCAAAATCCATGCATGGTGTTTTTGTGTAAAACAGCATTTTCTGTGCAGGAAAAAGAAAAGGAAAAGGATTATTATTTGTACATTTGTTTCTTGCATAGAAATGCAAGAACATTAAGGGTTTGTTCTGTGCAAAAAAATTGCATGTTTGTGTGTGTACAAAAAAGCATAGTCTGTTCAGGAAACAGCACTTTCTACACAGGAAATAATATTGGGCGATATTGGGTTGGAACAGACGGCCCTTTAAAGCTGCAGTTCAGATGGCTTTGGAGCATGATGTTTAGACACCACATGTTCCTTAGCCAACCTGAAGCCGCCCAGAAGTTGGGCAGCCACCCAGATGTGGGTGGATTCAAGACCCTCTGGAGGCATGACGTTTATACACTGCATACTGCTAGAGCATCTTGAAGCTGGCTTTGGGCTTTGGCAGGGACAGAAAAGGTGGATTTTGGACTGGCTTCAAGGCAAAATGAAGCCATGGTGTATAATAATAATAATAATAATAATAATAATAATAATAATAGCCCGCCTTTTCACAGGGAATCAAGGTGGGTTACAACATATAAAAACAATGTGATACATATCAAATTCAATCAAAATTACCATGATAAAATCAACAGAGTTGGGGAAAAGAGGAAAGGACTGTATAGTAGGAGAGAGAAGATGCTATCATGCTCGTGGAGGGGAGGTTAATTTGGAAAGGCCTGCCAGAGGAGGTCCATCTTTATGACAGTTTTGAAGGCTGCTAAGGTAGTAATGTGGTGGACCTCCTCCGGCAGGTCATTCCATAGCCTAGGAGAAGCAATAGAGAAGGCCCTCTGGTTGACAGTGGGCAGTCTGGATTTTCTAGACTGAAGTAAGTTCATCCCAGAGGATCATAAAGGGCGGGACAGATAATATGGGAGAAGGTGCTCCTTTAAGTAGTCAGGACCCAAGCCATGTAGGGCTTTAAAGGTAATAACCAACACCTTGTACCTTGCCCGGAAACTAAAAGGCAACCAGTAGAGGGATTTCAATACAGATCTTGATGAACCCGCAACCAACCTGGCTACCATATTTTGTACCAGTTGAAGTTTCTGAACTTGGCACGAGGATAGTCCCATGTACAGCGCGTTACAGAAGTCAAGCCAAGAGGTTACCAGTGCATATGCTACTGTTTCTACTTCTCCTGGCTCCAGGAAGGGGCGCAGCTGGCACATCAGCCGAAGCCGATAACAGGTGCTCCTGACCGTCGCATCCACCTGAGCTGTCAGCTGAAGCGACGAGTCAAGGAGCAACCTCAAGTTGCGGACAGAGTCCTTTGGGGAAGTGTGACCCCCGACCAAAACAAGTTGCCATGGCCCCAATCCATCTTCAGAAGGGGTGGCTTCAAGCCACCCCTCCTTGCCGGTTTGTTCTGGCTCATTATCTTCTATGCAGAAATTGCTGTTTTCTGTGTGTTTTTAAAAAATAATATGAACTTTATGCAGAATAGGATCTGATCTGTGAAGATTCCCATCAGTTCACGATTCTCCTTGTCAAGAAACTTGTAAAATCATTTTTTTAAAAAAAAATATTTTGAATATTCTTTCTATCTCTATTTGAAACTGCTGTTCTCCTATAAAGGGAAGGGTGTATAGGATGGGTTATTTGCTAAGCATCCATTTGAATGGTATTTTTATTACTCTATTTACATGATCATGATAACACTTAACAAAAACTGTAAATGGGTGAACACAAAATAGTTTTGCTAAGATGACCAGACTTGCTAAGCTTGACATTGATGGAGGATTGACTAAAGTCAAACCAACTCCAGTAATGTATGAAATGCCCTGATGTATTCTATTCAGCTCCATTTCTTTGTTGTCACATTCTTAACTGCTTCTTCAAAATGGTGGCAACATTTCTGAAAGGTTCATGACTGCTCCCCCTCTCCAAAACATAAAGAATTGTACAGAGAACTGAAATATAAATATGCTTGCACATTATGTCTATCATTTCAAAGCAGTAGGAAAGGCTATCTAGGTTGAAAGTGATGTATGATAACAGTCACCAGTAGGTTGATTGATTATTGATTGCAATCACCCGCTACCTCCTGTGATGAAATCTGCTATAATTCTTTCACACAGCTCCTGATAACTATAGAGTGTTTTCTCTTCAAAAGTGACATATGCATACTGCAAAAGACAGATCGCTAACTGAAGAAGAAAATAACCCACATACAATCATAATAGAAAAGGGGACCCCAGGTTATGAAGTAACAATATGGGGTACCCAGTATAGAAGGTTGGAGCTGCAAAATTTGTTCCAATTACACCTTTTAAGGTAGGCTTTCAGTAACAAATACACTCCCACATCCACACACAGTTTTTTGACACATTAGGGACCAGAGCTTTTGTGGATATCAGTATAATATTTTGGATGCACTGTAAAGGACTCTAGACCTTTGAAGACTATTCAGCAGACAGTAAGCTCTGGCAGGTTCTTCTATATCAGTAAGATTTACAGTGTGCCACAATGGCAGACAGCATGTCTGGTACTCAAGGAGCAAGCTAACTATGGGGCTCTCCAAACCGCCCCAAAAGGGCGGGCTGGAGGCAACCAGTTTTCCTACCAAGGAACGCTGCAGCAGCCAAACCATGTAGCATCCCTCCAGACCAAAAAGAACCCCAAAAAAACAGGTTTTTCTTGGCACACACAGATGATGTCATCAGTGCGCCATTGGTGCACTGTGATGCATCCATGATGCAAGCATGGCTTACGGAGGTGCAGATGTGGCACCGTACTTGCATCATGGACGCACACCCCATATGGGTGGGAGGCCGGCATGATGGCAGTGGTGGCACATTCTAGGGTTCCAGAGTGTGCGGTTGCTGCATGCTCCAGAACCCTAGACTCGGTGTAGGCATGCCACTTCTCGCCCATCTGTCTCGGGCCTAAATTCCAGAGGGAGAAGTTTCATGACCAAAAAATTGACCAACAGCTGACAAACTGACCACAGAGACTATGTATACAACAACAGAGTGAAGCACTCACGATTTGCATTGTTGGGGAAACCACTTATAAAACCACAGATCTTCAAACTAGCCAAGGCATTGTGTAATTTTACTTCTGCCACCACTTGGAAATGGCTTTATTGAAAAGAAGACTATAATAACAACTCCTAATAGGAAATTAGGCATTCATGCTACAGAAGGGGGGGGGGGAATTATAGTATTGACTTATCAGATGTTTATCAAAATATAGAGTTTTCCCAGGTGTTTTGAAAGAGAAGACTTCAAGAATGCATAGAAGATAAATAATAATAATAATAATAATAATAATAATAATAATAATAAGTTTATTTATATCCCGCTTTTCCAATTTTGATCAAAGCGGCGTACAAGTTTAAGTACAAATAACATCAAGATAAAAACAATTCAAACAGTATCTAAAAACAGTCACAATAACAATAAAAGCAACAGGTTCAGCTGAGTGGGGGAATCCATAAATATCACAAGGTCGTCAAAGTGAGGGGGTGAAACATGAAGTAACATCTCATGGGGGGAAGGCTTGAGAAAAGAAGAAGGTCTTAAGGTTCTTCTTAAAAGTATCTAAAGATGTGGTGGAGCGGAGCTCATCTGGAAGATTATTCCATAATCTTGGGACCGAGATGGAAAAGGCCCGTTGCGAAGTCCTTGCATAACATGCAGTTGGGACCTCTAGCAGATTCTTCCCTGCTGACCTGAGTGAGCGGGGCAGATTATATGGGGAGAGGCGGTCATTAATGATACCTCAAATTATTTTTGGTGCCATATCCTACCTGGAAGAGGCCTTCTTCGATGAGGAAGGGAGAAAAGAAAGCCCAAATAATGGACTCCAGTCAGAGATGCCTGATGGCCCAGGTTTAAAACCAAAAGAGGCTATCAAGCCTAGAATGTAGATCTTGAAGAACAAGAGTCAGTAATACTGCACTGTTATGGAAGTCAGATTATAAAGCTGCAGTAACATTAGGACAGGATCCTCCTGATGGCTTAAAAAGGAATACTAAATGAATGGCTCCAGCTGTGGTGATTTACAACTGGCACAGCCAAGGTCATTCCTTTGCTGTAATGCAACATATGCACTTTCTCTTCCTTGCATAGTGTGACAGTGGTCACACCTCACCTGGAATACTGTATTCACTTCTGGGCACCACAAAATTCAAGAATAATGTTGACAAGCTGGAAAGTGTCCAGAGGAAGGCGACCAAAATGGTGAAGGGTCTGGAAACCATACTCTATGAGGGGAGGCTTGGGGAGCTGGGTATGTTTAGCCTGGAGAAAAGAAAGTTAAGTGATGGCATGATAGCCATGTTTAAATATTTGAAGGGACAACATACTGAATATGGATCAAGGTTGTTTTTTGTTGCTCCAGAAACTAGGACATGGAGCAATGGATTCAAGCTATAGGAAAAGAGATTACACCTAACCATTAGGAAAAATGTGAAGTTGAAAGCTTTCATGGCCGGCAGCCATGGTTTTTTTGTGGGTTTTTCGGGCTATGCGTCCATGTTCTAGAAGATTTTCTTCCTGACGTTTCGCCAGCATCTGTGGCTGGCACAAAAAGCATTAGGAAAAAATTCCTGATGGTTAGAGCTGTTCCACAATGAAACATGCTGTCTTGTAAAGTGGTGGTCTCTCCTTCTTTGGAGGTTTTGAAAGAGAGGCTGGAAAGCCATCTGTCTGAAGAGCTCTGCTTATGTATTCCTGCATAGTAGGGAGTTGTGGTCTCTTCCAGCTCTATGATCTGCTTTATAATTGTTGCTTTCTAATTTCCTGACCTTCAGCTTATTCCTTGGACTACTCTCCTCAGTGATTTCCTGCTTGCTTCGGACCCTTCTTGGACTATTTTTAGTATTCAGGCATTGACTATGCTTCTATTCTGATGGACCCTCTGTTTGTTCTGGTTTGCTTTCTCCAATGCCTAATTTCAGGAACCATAGCTCCCCTTTCTAGGGGCTCACCACCTTGAAGCAGGACGGTTAGAAACCTTCTCCCCATTTTAGTTTCATGGAAGTGACCTCCAAATCTTTTGACTTTTGCAAAATATGAAGCTGCAGAAGGAGATCTGCACTAGAGTTCTGTTTCCCAAGAATCATAGGCCCTTTCCAGAAGGGCACCCTATTACGTACTGTGTACGTACTAAGGTTGCCCGGGGGCGTCTCTTTCAGATGCCCCTAACCCTAGTATGTACACAGTATGTACAAAATGGTGGCGCTCATTCTACATGGGCACCGCCATTAGGACGTCATGACCACACCACCTCAAACAGAGCGTCACGGACGCAACATCCTGGCGCCGCGGGAGGGTGCCTGTGGCACCCTTTCCACAGCGCAGGAAGGAGCTCCAAAACAGAGCTCCTTCCTTCATTTGTGTTGCTGCCGCAGCCTTTACACAACTGAAGCCCCAAGGACACCCCTTTCCAGGCCGCAGGGAAGCAGCCTTTTGCCGTTTCCCACAGCCTGGAAAAGTGGCGGATCGGGGCCTCAGGGCTGCCGCTGTGGCAGCAGAGGCCCCGATCCATTGGGGAAAGGGACGGGTACAGGCCTCCCCAAAGGGGTGATCTATAAACCACCACAGAGAGAGAATTTCAGACTTTGGCACTGATATTTAATAATTAACACTTCTTTATGCTAAAATGACTTCTGAAATCATCTTGCAATGAATGGCAAATTTCCCTGCAGGTTCTAGGTAGATAAGTTGTCACAAGATTAGATGAGAAAGCAGAAGATAATGGGAAAAATTCTGAGGAAGAAAATGTGGATGGAGAAACACTGCAGTCTCTTTTGCCACTTCAGATTCAGTACCTCTTGGTGGCATATTTCAACCCCTCGGGAAAGAACATCAAGTCAACAGCAAAGAGGCACTTTCCTAAGCAGACAGTAAGAGACAAGATGAATTATAGCCAATAGACTGCTTTTTATTGTATGTGGAGAGAAAGGAAGGCCACTCTCCCTTGAAAGACCTGTATGTTGGAAGGAAGCTAATGCTGTGGAGGAGGAATAATCTATCAGGATATTTGTCTGCCTAGGCTTATATTGTTTCCTTTGACTGGCAGGAGTTCTCTGGGGTAGATTTGGGTGGAACAATATTCTCACATTTGCAAATGTCTACATAAATTTGACCAAAAAATCTTGGGAGGTATTGTTTTCATGCATGTGGGACAATGCAAAGCTGACAAAGCTAACCAGCCATAGTTTTAGTCTGTCTTTTAGTTTTTCTTTATTCAAACTATGTTTGTAGTGCTGCAACAGGAATGCTATTTCTTATTTTTCTCACCAGCTTTTTAAAAGCTGTACAAAAAGCAGGCACAGCAGTGTCTTTCCATGTTAGGATTCAGTCCACCAATGCAAATGCTTGGGAATTAATTCTGATTAATTTTTTTTTTTTTTTGTAAAAACATTCCAAAAATCTGCTTATTTCTTTCTGAATTAATAGTGAAAAAAAATAAGTCAAAAATGGGAGAGGGTCAAATTTGACAGATCCTTTCTTCAATGTCTTTCCCATCCTCTCTTGTTGTTTCTGTGCACCTTCAAGTGCTTTCTGACTTATGGCAACCCTAAGGGGAACTTAGCATAGGGTTTTTTTTTTTTTTTGCATGTTTTGTTCAGAGAGGATTTGCTTTTGTCTCCCTCTGAAGCTGAGAGAGTGTGACCTCCCCAAGGTCACCCAGTGGGTTTCCATAGTGGAGTGGTGATTTGAATCCTAGTCTCCAGAGCTGTGGTCCAATGCTCAAACTAATACACTACACTAGCTCTTTTCCCATCATTTCTTACCTGATCCTTTTAACAAGAGGTCCTGTGGAGACTGAACCTGACACTTTTGACATGGAAGTCTTACATATTACCACTGAGGTATGATCCTTCCACAAAGAGCTTTTGAAAACCAGCAGAAAAATGAAAGTGAGTTTCAAGGGCACCATTGGATGCAATTCTTCTTGTACCTGGCACTGGATCATTACAGCATTATAGTCTATTATCTCATGCCCTACCAGACTGGCCAAGTACCAAGTACATATGCCTTCCCAATTTTCTGGTCATATGCCTTCCCAATTTTCTCTGGCCCTCCAACTGGTCAACTGGGTCCAAAAACAACAGTTAACACTCCCCCCCCCATCCAAATTATTTGTATGGTGTGGAGAGTCAATAAAACCACTGATGATGAGAAGGAACAACAATGTCCCAGCTACAGCCAAGATTTGGAATGGCTGTTCCAAGTACTGAGCTATATACTTGTCCAATAGGAAATGCAGAAAGCTGGCCTCTGAACATGCTTTAACGCTGGATAACATAACTCGCTGACCTGAGATCAGTTGCGTCACATCATCCAGGCAATTGGTGACAAATATGGGAACAGCTCCATATAGGAGCCAGCTGGATCCAATCCATCAGAGCACTTACTTGTCTACAGGAACTATAAAATTAAAAACATGAGACTTTCCACCTAAAGCACTTATAGCATAGAGTCAGTCTTTTGTTGCAACATGAGATCATTGACTGACAGCAGTTCACATTGGCTGGGGGCTCTTCCCCCCCTCACATTCCCTTGGTTTCCCCAAGTCATTTGCACATGTCTCATTAGCATCTGTCCTTCAAGCACCTCTGGCAAAGTTCCTTCTGCTTCCTCTGTGTGAGATGCTGGGGTGGGGGGTAGCTGGTTGCATTCTTTGAATTGTGTGTATGTATTTCATTTTTGTTTGTCTGTACTTTTATTCTTCCCATTACTTGTTTCCACAGATACTTCTTTATTTTTTCAGTCGCTTAAAAAAGAAACCTGATAAATATGCTTGACTATTTAAATAAGAACTGCATATCCACTGTTGTGCAAAATAGATGCATATCACAGAGAATATCAAGAAGATAGATGAATTTATACATGCCTGCATATGCACACACACAGAGAGAGACACACAGAGATGTACATACACTGAGAGACCCTGCTTGCTGTTGTCACCCAGGAAACTGGGGCAATTGGCAGGGTAGGAATATAAGAGAAGTTTATGTAGTCCAAACTATGGACTTAGCTAATGAAATTTTTACTTTTACAAATTTTATAAACCTAAGTGTTTTTTTTAAAAACCCAGATTATAATGGGGTAAAAAATGCTTGCAAGGCGGGTATGCAGGAGGAAAAGAGTAGCCAGTTTGCTTTATCCATCGATTCTGCATCCACCGATTCAATCATCCACAGCTTGAATTTTTTTAAAAAATAATCCAAAAGGCAAACCTTGATTTGGCCTATTTATATAAAGGACACCATTGTATATAACGTGACTTCAGCATCCATGGATTTTGATATCCCTAAGGGGTTGTGGAACCAAACCCCAAAGGTTACTAAGGGCCTGCTGTATTAGGAAAAAGTTGCACAAAGATGTATAAAAATTTTCATGCTGACTTTTTTTTATCTTTCCTGCCTTCTTTCCTTCCTTTCTTTCCTTTGAAATGAATGAATTGTGCCAGACTTGCAAACTGACATGATGGTTGGGTTGAAAGGAGCTTTTTTCCACAGAAAAAAACTGAAATGTGTAGATTTGCTCATTCTTCTGTTGGGATTTGCCCACCATAGTCCACTGACACAGATGCCTTCCCTTTTGTTTACCCCATCGGGCTCCACCCGGGAGTGGAGCAATGGGTGGGGGAAACAAAATTAGCATATTGCTTCCCCAAATGAAATTTTCCTAAATTTTCAGAAAATGAGAAATTGAAATTGATTCACACCTAGAACTTTAAAAGGAGCAAACAACTCTCTTGCTGCACCAGTTCCACTGGTTGCCAGTCCATTTCTGAGCACAATTCAAAGTTCTGGCTATGATCTAGCAAGCACTCTATGTTTTTTGTGGTTTTTTTCAGGCTATGTGGCTATGCTCTAGACGAGTTTATTCCTGACATTTTGCCAGCATCTGTGGCTGGCATTTTATTAAAAAAAAAATCATCAACCACCATCAGATTTTTCACATTTTAAGATTTTTGCAATCTTTCTTCAATATTTTTTCACAAACAAAATATTTGCAAACAAGTCCCCCCCCCTTTTAATCAAAATATTCTTGTACGGGGAGTGTACTCTTGTAATCTTGTCCAACAGGGAGAACATTTTTGAACACATTCGTTCTAGCATTCTAGAATGAAACATACAAAGATGTGCTTCCCTAGTGCTGTGCTGTGGCTGATCAAAGTTGAGAAGTGACTTTGCTCTCAACCAAAGCACTGCCACCAGCCATGAAATAAGTACATCCAGGGGGGTAGTGTGAGTGATTGGCAGCCGATACCACATCAGGCTAGGAGTGTCAGACAATGACAGCTGAATGCCACTGGTGACAGGACACCAAAGGATCCCTTTGGTGGCAGCATGGAAGGCCATTTAAAGCTTGGGGAAAGTCCCAAGACACTCATGCAAAAATAGCCACTGTATACACAAGACAATACATGGTCAAGTCAATAGCAAATGGGGTATGCACATTTTCATGTGACACAGATTTGCTGTGGATAATCAGTGAAATAGGAAGAAAGAAATCCAAACACAGAGCCTTTAAAAGTCTATATTTACATTCCATTTAAGTTCTCTTTTGTTGCTGTTGTTACTCAGATAATTTTTTTTATCATCTGCATATCTCTATTCCTTATCTGTGCCTGTAAAACCTGAGATGTGTAGTAACGCATGCAGTGTCTTTCTATAATAAATGAAGTCTGCATTTATTTTTAATTGCTGGCACCCATCCAAGCTCAGTTTTTTTAAAAAAAACATTTAAAAATCATGCCACATTCTAGAAATAAAGTTCAGGAGAATCATGGATATGTATCTTAATTGGCTATGCTCTAGCAAACATATCCAGTAAACCAGAACCTTAAAATCTGGGTAAAAATCTGGTAGAAGAGAATTTCGTATCATCATTATGATTAAGTTAGTTGTAGATACCAGCATCCATGTGATACACAACAAGTCAGAATCTTTCTATTGTGAGTATGACATGTCTGTTCTTTTGTGAGTTAGTACTGCACTGTGCATGCCAAAGGAACAAGTTGTTTTGCTTTAAAAATATGGCGATTGTCAACCAGTGTTGACAATATTGCCATAATTAGTATAAAGCTTATGAAGACAGAAAATAGTCACAACTAAAAAGCTTTGGATGCTTCTTATGGCAGCTTGAACATATAAGAGCAGTTATTTGGGTATCACTGAATCTTGCTATATGTTGAAACCTGAAATGGATTAAGGAAATAATGATTCCCAAAGTTCAAAGTTTTGACATACTCAACAATATGATGCTGTCACTAGGATGTTTAGATGGCAGCAGCCGCAAGGTTCATTTTATCAGTTTCAGGTACACTTTTCCTTAGCTGAAAACTATCACCAAAAATTAAAAACAACCACACCTATTCATGTCTTCATTTCAGACTAAATTACTGTACCATGTTCAATATAATCCTTGAACAGATCTTGTAAACTACAATTGATTTAATATGAGAAATTAGAACCAATCCATAGCATATTCTGAGCAAACTCTCCTGGTCCAAGGATAATGAGTACATTGAAGGTTGTTCAACTTCAAAACCTTGACCATATTACAGTTTTCAGTTTTAGACCAATCTTCCATTGAGGCTTTCAGTTTCAGTGCTGGGATAGCAATAGCAATAGCAAGTACAGTTCACCCACATCATACACAGGCAGCCAGTTCTAGAAGGGGTCGCACTTTCCCTGAAGGACTCTGTCTGCAGCTTGGGGGTGCTCCTTGACTGGTTGCTTCACCTGTCAGCGCAGGTGGATGCGACAATCAGGAGCACTTGCTACCAGCTTTGGCTGATTCGCCAGCTGTGCCCCTTCCTGGAACCCAGGGACCTTGAAACTAACAAAAGCTAACAAAGCTTTTGTTAGTATCCAAAGCTAACAAAATGAAATTCAACACAGAGAAATGTAAGGTATTGCACTTAGG
>NC_056523.1:317958422-317991573 GCF_019175285.1 Sceloporus undulatus
GCACAGCTGAATGCTCAGCCTAGCACAACCAAAGGCACAGCCAGATCCACAGCCTAATGCACTTCTCCATGTGTATTGGCAGACACATTGGCACCACATGGGTAACTGTTTCTACAACCTTCAATTTAATACAGAGATATTGCACACTGGACATAACATGCTTGTGGCCTATCTGTTCAAGCACTTATTTATGTACATCCCTCCTTTGTCATCAGAGTGGATATAGCATTTGTATAGAACACCAAGAGACGCTTTAATTCCTTCATATTATGTATGCATGTTAACCACAAATGGCATTTCCTCCCAAAGTGAGGCTATCAGTTGCACCTCTGAAATTCAGTCAACCTTATGCATTCATTGCTAAAACATGGGGATTTTTGCACATGCAAACCATTAAACATCCATGTGCCACCTTATCCGTTCCGGGAATTCTTAATCCATTTGTTTTCATTTGCATTGCTAGCAAACATTAGCAAAAATACCCCATCAATTAAATATAATTATGCTTAATGATTGCTTAAACTTGTCATCCATAAATCATGACAAGAAAACCATCAAGAAGCCATTCATCATGGAAGCTGGAGGCTGTCTAAACATCAAAAAGATATGTGTCCACATTACTGACCAAGCCCAGAAACCTGATGAAATCTTTATTTTCCACCAGCTTTTTTACCATCAAGATGAATGGGAGTCATACTCTTCCAGAGTTCACTTTTATTTCAATTCAGTTTGCAAAAGAGAACTTTTCTGGAAACAGTGCCTGCGCATTGGTAAGGAAACTGGTGTAAAATAAAGATTAATGCAGATTTCACCTATAGATTGCATTAGCATCTGAGTAATTATTGGTCTCCTCCCTCTGCCTAAACAAGGATATTTACATCCATTCAATGCAGAAAAGTATGGAGAAAAATTTCCCAGTGGTCCAATGGTCAAACACGCACTGTATTTGCATCCTCCATTTGAATATTCTGCACTGGGAAATGCAACGGATGAGATGACATTTGACCTCCAAAGTCTCTTTGGGTTGTATGATTCTCTGAAAAGTCTCAACCTAGCTTCTCACAGTTGGTTTCTATACAAACAGTGTTTCAGTTTCAACCACCAGAGGCCCTAGTCTTGAGTAAGGTTGATTCCAACTCTATGATTCTAAAGCAGTGATGGTGAACCTTTTAGAGACTAAGTGCCCAACTCAGTGGCATTCCCGCACCGGGTATCACCTGGTGCTGGGGCCAGGACTTCCCAGGGGCGGGACTTCCCCATAGACAGTTAAAGGCACAGGAGGGCAGGGGAAGAGGAGGAACAGGCGCGTGTCTCTGCTTGCCCTCAGAGATGGTTTTGTATGCAGAGAGGGAACGTGTTCCATAGGTTTGCCACCATGGCCCTAAAGGATAATCAATCTACTACAATCTATCAATCAATCAATCAATACAATTTATTGAGTAGCCCAAGGGCCGTTTCAAAATACTAGTAACATAATAAAAAGCAGTATCACACAGCTATATATAAAATGTAAATACAGTGCACTAGGTGCAATAAACCTCCATACAATATAAATACATATGCATAACCTAAGCGTGCACCAGAACCAGAACATGCACTACTTGTCTACAGCTTATGTATATCTAAAAGATATACAATATGTGCTAAAGGATATACTAGTAAACAGATAAAATAAAATAGTTAACAATTAAACAATAGTATGTAAGATAGTTACAATCTATTGACTCTGTTGTTAGCAGGGAAATAAAGGCGCGTTACAGACCGCAGGATTGCGGCGGTCTGCTGCCACCGCCGCTTGCACCGTCCGGGAGCCGCAGCCTTTAAATGGTGCAGCTCCCGGTCGCTGCCGAGAAGGAGTGCGGAAATCGCGCTCCTTCTCAGGCCCCGGAAGAGGTGCCGCAAAGCGCAAGGGGTGCATTTGCGGCGTCATTTCCGAGCCGACATGTGCGGACGCAATGCGTCCAGCACGTAAAGATGGCAGCGCATGTGTGTATAGGGCGCCGCCATCTTTATGCCCCCGTCACGTGCTAGGGGTGAGGCCGGTATAGACGCTAGGTCCTCAGCCAACCCCTAGCACATGACGGGGGCATATTAAAGGCCCGTCTATAACGCGCCAAAGAATCAATTTCAGATTTTAGCCCAAACTTGAGATATATCCAAGGTGCTGGGCCTTCTTAGCAAATAGGGATTAGCACTTTGAATAGCATCTTTAATGTTCACACTAAACTATGGAGAGGAATCATTGCCCTGCTGAACAATAATGTGCCATAAAAATTAACAATGTCTTGGTGACAGTAGCAATCCGGTAGTTTTGAGGCTCACAATCTTTTCGATATATAGACTTTTAAAAGGGGGGAAAAACCCTGTTTTCTCTGTTCTGTTTTTAAAACTCTCATTGTGCCAGATTTTTTTTTAAAAACATAAAAGATATTCCATATCTTAATATGAAGCAATATTCCCAGTTCCTTGATAGTATTAACAGACAAACTTTTACAAATCTAATTGCTAGTTACAGATCTGGTGCCAAAATGTTGTCAGTGGTGTATAAATTAGCAGGAACATATGCTGATGCATAATTCACCATTTACAACCTTTGTTGTAAATTTGATGGAAATTCATGAAAGAATCTTCCCAGATGTGAGTTGTGCAGTTGTAGCCTGTGGCATCTATAATGTTCAACTCAAAGATTCACAGAGGCCTTTGTTGGGGCTGGTGTGGAAATTTAGAGTTACCTGAAACTCCTCTTACTGTCTCTGTCAGTTCACAGTTATATCATTACAACCATGACAGGATGCAAAACTAACTTGGGATGGGACGCAGAATTAACTATGACTGAATTTTAATATGAGTCTGTTTAACTTCCATTAGTTGGTTAGACAAGCCCACTTCCAATTGAACTGCCTTTTAGTGTGAATGAGTATGGCAGAATATGCATGGCAGAGCTTGAGTCCTATATTCATGTCTTGTTGGGGTGGTTATGTGGCTTCAGGTCATTTCCAACTTTTGGAAACCCTAACGCAAACCTATCATGGGGTTTTCTTGGCAAAGCTTGTCTTTGTCCTGAGGTTGAGAGCATGCCACTTGCCCAAGGTCAACAAATGGGTTTCATGGCCAAGGTGGGAATCGAACCCTGGTCTCCAGAATCAAACTCTTAAACCACTACACCACATTGTTTCGACATATGTCTTACACATGTGTAAATCCTGTGTGGAAACAGTCGTACATTTTGTCTAATGTGGAACATATGTATTCAATTCAAGGTTGTGGAAGCAGAACTACAGATAGATGTCATTGTGCATGCAAATGCATATGAACAGGTAATATGGATGAATGCACATTTGGATGTGCATGTAGATTCAATTATATACTGAGTTACTTTTTCAGTTATGCATTCAGTTGTACAACATTGTCCAAGATCCCAGACTGGCTACTTAGTTAAGTATACTTAAATATATTTAATTGAGTATACTTAGTTAACTAAGCAGTGTCTCTTGGCCCAAACAATCATTCTTAACCTTAACAACCACCAGTCGCTGTAATTGACAGAGATCTGTCCTCTTGTCAATCAAGATGCAGCAGTCTGGTATTTCTATCCCTCTCCCATTAGTGACCTCTGGTGTGAGGAGGTATTGCAACAGAGACCCTGTTTCTAATTTTTGCAACACAGATTATTAGTGCAAGGGAGATGGAAACAACAGTGTGTTACTCCCTGAAT
This sequence comes from Sceloporus undulatus, assembly GCF_019175285.1. Lineage (NCBI taxonomy): Eukaryota > Metazoa > Chordata > Lepidosauria > Squamata > Phrynosomatidae > Sceloporus > Sceloporus undulatus. The sequence continues at coordinate 317,962,138 of NC_056523.1, forward strand.
TACAAGAGAGTAGACCTCCACTGCTTGAGAGTTGACAACCATTAAGGTAGGACTGGAGGAATTTTGGCAACAGTACAATATGAAGTCTTCATGAATATAGAACAGTTACAAGTGTGCAACTGTTCTGTATTTGTAACTGTGATATGTATTTGTAGGTTATGTATTTGTAACTGTGATATGAATTCCAGCCATTGCCATTAAACATAAGTACTATATAGCATGATAAATTAATAATTCTGCATGCAGATATGTATGTTGTACAGCCCTGCTGTGGGATCTTGTCTAGGGGAAAAAGATGATAGAATATGATCACTTAGAGAGTTTCTTGTGATTCTTTCAGAAGTTCTCATCTGCTATTCCTTTAGCTGTACACAAAACCTCCATGGTTGTTCGCTTTCTGTGGGCATTTCATTGCTGTCTCAAAGTGGCATACTTATCTGGAAAGGGAGATGTGTAATTTTCATAGTGGCAACATTTTCTGAATGTTTAGCCTCCTTGATAATTTGGGTCCTGGTGTGTATTATTTCCCATACAAAAATAGCACAGACATGCCCTTTCAAGTATTCATCACACAGAAGTACTTACTGCTGAGTAGTAGCCACTGAAGAGAGGCAAAGGGAAATGAACATACTTCCCTGCTTGAATGTTATCAGAAGTATTTTGCTCAGCTACTGTTGAAAGAGAAAGCTTTCTAGCAATGCCATTCACATCTGGTCTAGCAAAGCAATTATTTTAGCCTTATGCTGCTAGCCAACGGTTATTAGGAACTTGGAAAGTCAACACTTAGGCAAGTACCAACTGATTTTTTGCAGTCCTCTCTAATTAGAAGTAATCAGCAGTTGAAATAATTATTAGAAATGGGGGATTTTTATTTTTAAAAAGTATTTTAAATGTACTACAAGATTTCTACAAGGCTAAAGTAGTTATATATACAAATAATTAATATAGCTACTCATAACCAAAATATAGAAATTATACAAATAAAACAAACACATTTCTCAAGTCAAAATTAGCCTTACATTAATGCAACAAAACATTTAATGTGAATTCCCAACAAAATTCTTAATACGTAAAATCAAATTCAAGTCCTAGCCTAAAGTGAAATTTAAATTTAACAGTAAGGTTAGGTTTTATTCTATTTAAAAATAAATGATAAAGAGTAAGCACTTTACAAGATGAACTGTGCAACTAATTTTAATCTGTTACAGATGAAAATTATTTTAATATAGCAATGTCTGTATCTCTTTTCTCATCTGATTTTGCAAGGTTAACACGTTTAGACCTGGTTATTCCATGGATGGGAGACCAGCAGATGATACCAAGGATCTCTAGGCAGGACAAAGAAAGATTCCTGCCTGAAACACTGGATTGCTATAGCTGGCACTCAAAGGTGTTTATCAGACGAGCTCTTAAAGAGCTACTATTCCAGTGTGACTCCTCTAGCTGCCTCCTGTTGCATGCTGGGATTGGCAGTTTTAAGGAGGGGTATTTAGAATTCTCAGGCAGAGAAGTTCAGCTCCTTAAAACTGCCAATCCCAGCATGCAACAGGAGGCTGCTAGAGGAGTCACACTGGAATAGTACCTCTTTAAGAGCATAGTGTGATAAACATCAAAGTTAACAGTGCTGTGCTAGATGGGCCAAGAGTGTGACTCAGTATAAGGCATATTCACTGTTCTTAGGGTTTTAGCATGTGTTTGGTTAATATAGAACCATAGAATTGTAGAGAAGGAAGTAACTCCAAGAATCATACAGTCCAACCTTTTGTCAACACAAAAAATGTATTTGCAGGAATCACCTAGACCTAAGGCCCCCTCTACACTTGCCAGAATACTCTGGGTTGCCACTGGAGTATTGGGGCCCAAATTCTCCTCAACTTTGACCCTTATCTTTTAGCTCTCACAGTGAACAATGGGTGGCTGCCTTCCTGTACAACACCCATTTGTTGTTTTGCACAAGGTCCTCAGCCATGCTATTGATGCTGGATGTCTCTTTCTGACCTCAACATGACTTGTGGCTGCAGTGGAGACACTGGGAAGCTCACAGGGACTGCATGAGTCATCATTACTGCAGAGAGAGCCAGTAATGGCAAAACTCATAGGAAAAGTTTTGGGCTATTCTAAAAAAAATTGCTATAATTTTTTTTTAAAACATACTAGGAAGGAAACTTGTAATGCAACTAGTGTGTGTTTGTGTGCCTTTAAGTTGTTTCTGACTTATGATAACCCTAAGGCAAACTGATCATGGGATTTTTTTGGCTTTGTTCACAGGGAGTTTGTCATTGCCTTCCTCTTAGGCTGAGAGAGCGTGATTTGCCCAAGGTCACTCAGTACGTTTTCATGGGCAAGCTAGGATTCGAACCTTGCTCTCCAGAATCATTGTCTTATGTTCAAACCACTACACCACATTGGCTTTCAATACTCAGTACTCAATATCTACTCCACCTTTATACTGTACCAGAAAATGAAAAATGTGCTATCACATATTTTGACTTTACAAAATATGATGAATATAGGAAAAAAGTATCACTTTGTATTGGGAAATATCTTTGTGTTGGACACTAAGCCTCCAAATGCTCCACAAAAAGGTGGCAGACTCTACTGAATGTGGTCAGTGGTGGCCCCTTCATCCTAGATTCATAATCTGCCTCTTTCCTCAAGCTCCCCTGATCTCCTGTGTAGCATTTATGGTGGCACTGGAGAGCTGGAGAGATTGTCATGGCTGGAGTGGCTTGGCAGGCCACTTCTCATGGGAAAGTTCAACAACCCATTGCCTATAGGAGTAGTTCCTAACCTTGGGTCCAAAGGTCTTGTTGGACTACAACTCACTGATGGTTTAACCAAATTGATCAATTGTCTTGGCTGTCCTGGACTGTGGCCAGCATTCACAGACACACGCCGATAAGAATGGCTCAGCCCAGCAAGTGGATGCAAAACACAGTCCTTGCAAGGATTCAGCGTGAAAGCAGTCCGAGAAGTCAAACCGAGGTCAGGATACCAGAAGTCAAAGCAATCTGAAAGCCAAGCCAAAGTTAGGATACTGGGAGTCAGAGTGGTCAAAGCAGTCTGAGGTCAAAGCAGCCAGAAGATAACGAGGGTCCGGTCCGAGGTCAAAGCAACAAGGAATCAAGATACAAGAAGCCAGTGCTAGCAGCAATCACCCCAAGGGATCATGCAATAAACTCTGGCAAACAGTGAAGGTCTCTCAACAGTTTAAGTAAGGGAAACTCTCCCCCGTGCCAACTGAGGCTGGTTGGCTGATTGCCTCTCTGGAATCCTCTTGGATCTGCGCCTACAAGCACTCTCAGCCCTTCTCTCTTTGAACGTAGGCACCTCCAGGCAAGCTTCCTCCCCAAAGTCACCACTAGGCTGTTGCACCATAGGAGGCCCCTCTCTAGCACTAGGACCTGGTTGGGCCTCCTCCTCTGGGGCTGGGAAAGCACAGCTGGGACCTGGCAGAGCAGGATTGCCACCTGGTGTAGCCTCAATCAGCTCTTGCTCTGGAGGAGGCTCATCCTCCTCCTCATCCTCCGAGAGCTGATCTTGGCTGGCCATGACATTGGCTTCAGAGAGTTGTATCAAGGACCCAACGTTGGAAGCTAACAGTCTACGGCAAGACTGGGCAGCTAGGGAGAGTGTAGGGGTCATTTTCTGCCACCACAGCCTCCTCCTGGCAGGTTGCATCAGAATGCCTGACATGACTGTAAGGGACATCATGTCACATCATGTCACTTCCAGTTTTGTTTTAAAACAGTTTTCAGCAAATTGTTTTGCTTCTTTCTCTCTTTTCCATTTGGAAGTATGTGTGGCTAAAAATGCTGTAGTTTTGCAAAGCCATTTTGAGCATTTCTGTGGATGAAAAATCACAGGTTTAAAATGGGGGCAGTCTGTGGGTTTGGGGGCTTTCATGGGCAGCACTTTGAGACCCCATCGCCCACAAGAAACCCATGGGCAACTTTGCACAGTCCTGGCCCAATATCATTCATTCAGTATGGAATATGGAAAACATAACAGGGTTTTTACATTAGGATTCATAAACTTATGTAAAGTGTCCTACTTTCTTCACTGTTGTTTACATTTAAACTATTGGTTTAGTCTCACAAGTACGATTTCTGTTTGAAAGTTAATTGCTTTTTTCATTATTTGTTCTTTTCAAAATTAGGTTTTTTAATTTTAGAATGCTTCAAAAAGAAAGGAGTGTAAGTTAACAGGGAAAATGATACTATGAAGAATTCCATCGATGATGTGTTTACATCCTTTATGTTTTTTAAAGTGTATAACCACTTTACTCACTAATTAAAATAATGTTTCCTTTAAAGTGCCTAATTAAAATAGATTTTTTCAACAGAAAATTCAATTCAGCTGAATTCTTCCATTCAAGCAGTTCAGCTAAATTATTTGAAATGCAAACTAACATTTTAGCCCAGTTATTCTCATTAACATGGGTGGGATGTGGTGCAGATCCTATTGTTATTAGAAACCTCTGTGTATAGAGAGATTCAAGGATTTTTTCTGATCTAACCCCCCCCCCCCCCCCGTTTCTAAATTCATGCTTACCCTGAAATTCCTCGGAATAGCTTGCCAGTGTTGAATATCCCTATGAATAATTTTCTACCACAATTACATCAAATGTCACTTTCAAGGTGAAATATCACCGCCAACTGCAGGAAAAGGTGACATCACCTGGGGCCCTTTCACACTATGCAATTATACCTCTATGATTCCACTTTAATTGCAACGGCTGCATGAGATGAAATCCTGGGGACAGTAGCTTAAAGAGGCATTATAGCTCTTTGGCTGTGAATTCCAAATAGCTCTCCCCAAACTGCATATTCCAGAATTAAGACATAACAATGGCAGTTGAACTGTAATTGCAGTGCTGCAATTGTGCATTGTGTAAGGGCCCCTAGTACGTTCAGATGTCTTTCACTTGAATAAGGATGGCAATCCCAACTAAAGTAGACCTATTGAATAAATGACACATAATGTAGATTCCCATACCTTGGATCAAACATTGCGGAGAAAGGAAGATTGCAGTCAATAAATCAGAAGAAGACTAGGAATGGGAAAGGCAGCTATGAAAGGAATAGACAAGATCCTAAAGAGTAAAGACACACAACTAAGCACTGAAGTTAGAATCGTCCAGGCCATCATGATGTATGGATATGAGAGCTAGACAATGAAGAAAGTAAATGAAAAGAAAATCAACTCATTTGAGATGTGGTGCTAGAAAAGAATGCTGAGAATGCAGTGAACAGTTTTTTTAGATCCAGATGGAGACTGTAATATTTCATTATGCTAAGTACTGTTTTATAAACACTGTTGATTTTAGCAGAGGGAGACTCATTTTATTATTGGCACTATGAGACCTGTGTCCATAGCCTGCTGCTGCTTATAGAACTTGTATGCCTAGATCAGGGGGTAGGCAAAGTGCAGCAGTTGGGACCCCGAAATGTGGTCCTTAAAGTTTCCTAAAGCTCCTGAGATTGATTTTTTTAAAAAAAAAAAAAAACTGTTGTCATTTTCAGGTGATTTTTTTTGTCCCGAACCCAACAAAAAACCATCCCAAAGCAGCAGCTTACTTCTTCTGATCCAATACTCCCCCAACTCCCCAAAATAAAAATGGCTGAAAATACACCCAAATGGCAATTGGACACGATGTTACATCATTTTTGGTATACTAAGACACAACACTATGGCCTGCTGCAAGTGTACTGGAGGAAGGAAATGGTCCCTGCCACTTCCACAGTTACTCACCTTTGGCACAGGTTAGTAGTGGGATAGCTGACTGGTTGCTTAGCTTGGCTACATAATTCAGACTTGGATGTTGGCTATTTTCCCTTTTAAAAAAATAATAAATTCCCAGGCCCAGGACTAGTCCATACAGGAACCCAAGCAGAGGTGTTTAAACTCCTGTCCCCAATTATATTTACAATCCAGATCCTTCCTCACATATATACATATGCATTTAGGGATGTGGAAATCTTTTTTTTTCTCTGAATCCCACCTGTATTTGTATTTTATAGTTGCCCTGCAATTCATGCCAAATGTCCTGTGTTTTTCCTAACGTGTGAGTTGATTTGTGCAGTTAATGCAACTTTTCCTCATTACCTAAATACTGTTTGTCAATTAATTTTAGCATGTACATTTTAGCCATTCTCCTTTAAAATAGTTGTTTTGTGTGCACTTTACTTCACTGGAACACTCTGTAAGCTTCATAAACAAGTGATTGCTGGAGACAAGATATGCCTTTTCTTCCATTAAGTCATTGGAGGTGTGAAAACAGGACTTCATTGAGACTGTCAAGGCCAACAGTTTTTCCCCATCCCTAACATGTAATATGTATCACCCTAAAATAAGCCATTTAAATAGGATCCTGATAAGACTTACAATGAGACTAGAGGAGGCAAAGCGTTAAAGTCCCCCTTATCTTCCTATACTGAGGTTTGAGCTTGGTTCTCAAAACCCCTACCAGAAATTTTAATTTGTTTTTAATGATAGAACTACACAGCTAAACTGCATAGATGTCTGCCCCTTTGTTGTTGTGTGCTTCCAAGTTGTTTCCTACTTATGTATTGACCCCATCACAAGGTTGTAATGGCCCTTTTTATACCATTTGCTCAGGTCCCTATAGCTGGGTGATAGCTTGCACCCGTAAGAATTTGGGGAGTGTGATTCTTTGAGCACTTGATATATCAACCAAACATGGAATCCTGACAATGGCCATAATCTTAGTGGGTCACTATGGCCTGGTACACATAGCGCTAAAGTGCCGTGCTGGTGGCGTACTAGGGTTAAGGGACCAGATGGCAACCACACGGTCCCTAACCCTAGTACAGTGTGGCTCCGTAACAATGGAGGCGCCCCGTGTATATGGGCGCCACCATTGTTATGTGATGGATGCATAGCTTCTGTACATCATGCTGAGCTTGTGATATCTCAGTCTAGGACATAAGACAGTTTACAACAGTCAAAGCAGATGCAGCTAAAAAGCTTACACTGTTCATCAGTTAGGAATATAATTGAATGGTTTCATTGACCAATAGCAAATATCACCACACCATCACCATAAATACACTGTAGCTCTGTTTGCAAGGCCCTGATGCATCACACCAGGGTGTAGAATAATAATGAGCCAGGAACCGGTCTGCAGAAGACTGCTTGAGGGCCATCATAAAGGTCATGCAAGCATCTGTTATCTTGGCTTGACCCTGCATACATGGACTCTGAAACCTTCCACACAATGAGGAGCCTCATACATGCCTCTGTGCAGAACGACCTGAGCACAGGTAGCTGCAAACAAATGTTCGGTGCATAATCTGACTGGTGCTGTCAAAGCTAACCATGCCAACCGTCTGTTAAGGACTGTGTATATATGCCTGATGCAGCATGGGTCAGTTGCTGTGTCACTGGTTCTGGCTCCACATACAGAACTTGATCTGACAAGGTGATTGGATTCAAATAATCCAACGTTTTGCAGAGAACATGCTTGGAAAACAACATAGATCAATCATAGCTAGGGATGGATGAATATGGGTTTTTTGTTTTCCCTTGCATTATGTTTTTTTAAAGGGTAAATTCTTTTAGTCAAACCTATAGAAAAAATTGTAGATTTTGGGAGGATCCACTATGAAAGAGAGAGATTTATTTGGTTGCTTGGACTGATCACTTGAAAAGGGGTTTTGTAATTAGGCTGAGGAACCAGTGATGTGTAGTGATTTGAGCATTGGACTATCACTCTGGAGACCAGGGTTCAAATCCCTGCTCAGCCATGTAAACACACTAGATGGCATTTGGCAAGTCACACTCTCTCAACCTCAGAGGAAGGCAAAGACAAACTGCCTGTGAACAAGTCTTGTAAAGAAAACCTTCACTATTCAGAAACAACTCAGAAAGCACACAGCAGCAACAAGAACAATTAGGCTGAGGGAGGCAACATAATTCATCTTGGACATTAATTGTCAACCTCTGGTTTATAGCAATAACAAAGTGAATTGCATGAATTACTTGATGTGGATAACTGAGAAATGTTAAAGTGTTTCTTCCAGGGCTTGAAAAAGTTATGTTTTTGGACTACCACTCCTAGAATCTCCAAGGAATTCCAAGAGTCATAGTACCAACTCCCTCTGCCCCCCCCCCCCAAAAAAACCCTTTTTCCAAGCTTTGGTTTCTTTCACTAGAAAAGCGTTTGCACCATATGAAAGTGCGTATCTTATTTTAGCACCTGAAAAGATCTTTATCAGATCTCTGAAAATAACTTTTTAAACTTAAAAAGTACTTTGCTACTGAGAAAACAACAAAGAGTCTTGTAGCACTGTAAAGACTAGCAAGTTTGAAGTGGCGAAAGCCTTTGTGGGCAGCAGCCCATGTCTGCTGAACTGATTGATGGAAACTGGTGACTTGGATCCTTTCCCACTTCTTTTTTTAAAATCTACTTTAAGCTTTCTGTTTCTACTGAAGGCTTCTATTAAAGTTGTCTCTGAAGTTAAAATTACTGACTTTTATCAAATAAAATTGGTATTATATAAGGTCAAATAAAATATATTTAGCCAAATTTTAATTCTACCATCACAAATGTCAATTTGTGATAAAAAGTTTACCTTCTGCTTATAAATCAATTTTTTGTTTAACCTTCATCTAAACTTCCACTGAGGGTTTTAATCTAGGGTATTCTTTTTACCCTATGAGAACTTGAGTATATTACAGAATATAAAAAGGCTCCTTGTTCACCAGAGTATTTATGGGTGCAGAATCATGGGTGCCTCACAATATTCAAACAACTAGAGCCAGAAAACACAGCCAGATGAGATGAAATGTCTATTTTGAGTAGCTGCCAGACCTCCATGTTCACAAAAAAACATATAACCAACATGAATACAATAGTTTTGTTACAACAATTTCCCCCCAGCTGTTTTCAATCTGTTTTTGTTAAAAAAAACACCAAACAACTTGTACATGACAGATGGCTGCAAGACAAGAATATTGTTTACAACTCTTCAGGCGATAGTGTTATAAAAAAGCCTACCTTTATCAGTCTAGTTGGGTGTGATTTCTGCAACAAAATCTGACACTGGGACACTAGAAATGACCTGTTTGCCTGAATAAGTGTAATGTATCAGTTATAGAGACCATGAGATGGTTTAGATCTTTTAAAACAATTAATTGTCATCTGAAAGAATAGATTTTTGACATTAATCTGTAGCCATTTTTTATGTTTGGGGAAGACAGCCAAGGAGGAATTGGGACTCTGGGTTCATCTGAAAGTCTAAACAGAGACAATCCTCCAGATATTTTACTCCCCTCTTCTTCCTTGTTACTACTGCTTGTGCACTACTTCTTCCTTCAACCTACAAGGCAAGGCTGGCAGGAACCCATGGGGGTGCCTTCTATGTAGGAGCACCTTGAATGCATTTACATTGTATAAATAATGCAGTTTAACAGCACTTTAAGTGCTGTAGCTCCATCCTCTGGAATCCTGGGATTTCTAGTGTTACAAGCTCTTCAGTTTTCTCTGCCAAAGACTGCTGGTGCCTCACAAAACAACACATCCCAGGATAATGTAGGATGAAGCCATGATAGTTAAAGTGGTGTCAAACCGCAATATTTCTACAGTGCAGATACATAACTTCTCTTAGGTTGGCTTCATCTTTTGGCAGTTTACAGCATGCAGTTAGAACAATGATAGGTTGAGAGGAAATAGAGGCTTGTTATTTAAAATATTGTTGTTGTTCTAACCTTTTAGATCCTATTCCAACTCTCAAGCCACAATATCATACAAGTGTACCAGAAAGTATACTAATATAAATATATGTAATTTCTTGGATGTGGGCTCACATGTGCTGTATGTGTTCTCATTCATTCTTAGGCTTCATGCCATTAATACTTCCATTTCCTCTATTTTTGTGTGTGTGTTTCAGTGCATATTAATTCCCCATTCCTTTCACATTTGTACTCTATCCCTACACATTATTATACCATTACTATTTTGGGCACTAGTCATTGACATTGGCCTTAAGCATGTACAATTTAGTTTGGTTTGTAGTGATATTCATGATTTTTAAAAATTAAAATGCAACCCGCCCAGTTGTTATGAGCTTATTCTAATTATATTTGTCTTTACTGTTGTAGTTCCCCTCTTAATTCTAGGGTTTTCAATGGTTTCTGAATTCTTCTCCAAATAGTCTGGCCAGTACTTTTACAGAAGTGTTCACAACTGTGAGTAGTCAAGTGGTCATATTTTCTGGTGAGGGACTTGGCGAATCACTTTCCCGTCCCACCCCAAAAATTGTGGGGGCAATTTTGCCATGCATTTGGCTTTACCTGGTCCATTTTAAAGGAGATTTAAAAAAAAACCAGGAGATGATTCTAGGACTGACTTCCCCCAGAGGAAAAGACCTGGGGGGCTTAAGAATATTTGGGGGCAAGAAAGCAATATAAAAAGTAGGTCCCAAGGGTCCAGAGGACAAAAACAGCCTTAATGTCTGAACGTGGCCTACGGCCTTGCTTTCTATGTTCCCCCTCTGCAGTACTGGATAAAATATTGGGGCTAAAACACACACAGTGGTTCATACCTATTCCTGGAATCATGAAATATCTAGGGCATTCTGGGCACGGAAGGTGACTATCAGAAACAGTTGGCATATTTTGGTCAGTGGATATGTTGCTCAGTAATGGTTTTCAACATTCACTAAGATGTTTGGAGGTGGAAAGAGGAACTTTTAGGGATTCAGAAGATGCATACAGAATTGGGAGTATAGATTGAGACCTCAGATACTATGGGCCGACTGTAATTTTGTGCATGATACAAACTTTGTGTAGATTGAACCATCGACAAGCAAAGGTAGCCCTGTCTCAGCCACCCATGTGGACAAGTTTGGATTTTGAAATGTTTTGGAATTTGGATAAGGGAGACTCAACCTGTATTTGTGTAGCAATTAACTGCAGTGATTATTCAAATAATGGTGTTGGCCTCACTAAAGGAAAATATAGGAGATGATGAGATACAAATGGAGTAAGACTGAAGTCCAAGCAACCAGAAAATCTATTTTCCCCATCTGGAAAATGGCCGAGCTAGGATTCAAAACCTGGTCTTCAGAGTCATAGTCCAACACTCAAACCACTACACCAGGCTGGCTCACAACTGCAGTATTATTTCAGAATATTGATATTTGATTTTGGTTGCATCAGTAGTAAGGGATGTGATTCCTTTGTGATTCAGCTCCATCTTTTACAAATGTACAGCATGCAATCACATTTTATTTGTTTGCTTATTGAGGGGCAAGGTGCTGAAGGTAGGCATTATTTATAGAACAGATCTCAAAGACAGTCATTCTGCTAAACTGGTAAATCAATGTATCACCAGATGCCCCCAGAGGCTTTAGAGTATGGATGACATTACAGGTGCTGGCATTGCCCCCTGGGGCCTCTTTGTGGGTACAAAATAGTGGATTCTTTCCCTCCCTCCCTCTTTACCCCCAGTGACTTCTGTCCATCACGGTTCACTAGAAGTTCCTCATCCACAAATCATGTCCCACTCAGCTGCCAAGCAACCTCCAGCTGGAATGGCAATTAGCCAGATGTCAGTGGTTCTATTGTCTCCATTCCTCAGTACTCCATTATTTAGTCACTGCACGATAACAGAGGTGGGGGAGAGCGAAAGAAAGAAAGAAAGAAAGAAAGAAAGAAAGAAAGAAAGAAAGAAAGAGAATTACAGTAGAGTATCCCACCAGGGCTCCACTTTAGAAGCCTGCAAAGAAACTGAGGGTGGGAAGGCAGAGGCACCAGAATGAGACAAGAGCCACTAAACACAGTCATTATTGTCACTTTCCTCATGTGTTAACTCTTTGCTGGGAGTCAGGAGACAACATGAACTTCCCTAGATACTGAAAGCAAGTGAGAATCTGCTGGGAAAGTATTTCAAAAAGGCTTCTCTTTCTCCGAGGCCTCATTCCCACTGCCTTTTAAATTGGATCATGAATCAGTATGAACTGGTTCAAACGACCCTAATTTTCCCTTTATCCAAATCATTGAAGCAATTCTGAGAGGGGTCCATGCGCTAGACCCATTTAACCCGCGTCTTTTTGACACTGATTTTTTCTGCTTCTTTTCAATAAATCAAATCTCCGCAAGTGTGAACCACATGGAGATCGGAATCGATTTAAATTTCCCCTTCGGCCGGCTGGAACCAAATCATTTTGAATCAATTGAGTCATGAATGGGAACCACAAGTGGATTATTTTAGAGGGAAAAAATGCAATCGGGGCAAATGTAGTGGGAACCATGCTTTGTTATCAAATCGATCCATCAATTTGGATAGCACACCGATTTATTTGTAAGTGGGAATGGGGCCCTCCACACAATATTATGTTGTTATTGTTTGCCTTCATATTATTTCTAACTTATGGTGACCCTAAGGTGACCCTGTTGTGGGCTTTTATTGGAATAGTGTGTTTACAGGAGGTTTGCCCTTGCCTTCTCCTGAGACTCAGAAACTGGGACATACCCATGGGGTAAGATTAGTGGCTTTGATGGATCTTTGATATGCATCAGGCAGTGCTTTTTTATGCATAGGAACTACTTGTTTTGGGGCCAGGTTACCTACAGGATTGCCTATCCCCATATACTCCAGTCAGACAGGGCTAGGTTGGCAGCTGTCACCAAGAGGACTTTTTCTTGAGCCACCACTAGACTGTGGAATGATGTGCTGGAACAGATGTAACAGCTGAAAATGCTATCTGAATTTAAAACAGCATTAAAGACCAGTCTTTTTCAGTAATCCTACCCAGATAATTTTTTTTAAATTGTGAAGTTTAAATTGTGAATTTTAAAAATATGGATTGGTTATTTTAAAATGGATTTGTCCTCTTTGTTCTTTTAAACTGATGCTGTGTATTTTTAACTAATGGTGTATATTAATCTGTTGTTGTTCCCTGCCTCAATTTATGTGGGAGAGGTAGGTAAGAAAGATGAAGATGAAGACAAAGATGAGAAGCAGTGCAACTTTCTCCATGTCCTGTCTCAGCAAATAATACAACTACTAATACTACTAATACTGTATATACTCATGTATAAATCTAGAAATTTTGGTCAAAAAATTGACCCCAAAACATGGATCGACTTATCCATGGGTCAATGTCCTGTACTTTAACTCATATTAGTCACCTCCTTTTTCTGAGTAGAGAGGCAAAATGCAAGTCTTTGTCCATCCTGGGAGCACCTTAAAAGAAGCACTAACCATCTTGCATGCATCCAGCCTTTGGAGTGAGCACAAACAGTTATGTCTGCCAGACTTTTGTATGTTCTTTGGCATCATTTTCCTTTGCTTTGTCTTTTACATTCTTTGTTACATTTCCCTAAGTTTTACCCTTGATTTATCCACGGGTCATACCAAAATCGATAATTTTGGCCCCAAAACTTGCCCTTGACTTATATAGGAGGTCAACTTATAGTTGAGTGTATACAGTAATACCTGATTGGTTCTAAGACCTATTTATTAGTCTTTTTAGCCATCCACAGTATCATTAGAACTCTTTTCCAGCATCTTATACCAAATGAATTGATTTTCTTTCGATCAGCTTTCTTCACCATCCAGCTCTCAGATCATATATAATTATTCAAAATATGACAGCATGGACAAACCTAACTTTAGTTCAAGTCTTCTGGGTTTTTTTTACTACAGTCTCCATTCTGATCAATGAATGATCCAAGCTATGGAGAATCTTTTACTATTTCAGTTTCCTCAGTGACTATTCATACAACCATCTTTACACTAGTGAGGGCCTCAACAGGATTCTGACCCTACAGCACATTTTTTTTTCTGACACAGTTTTCACATACTTAGTTTTGTATGAATACTTTCTGAGAAATAAAGTTGTTGAGATATGAGGATCTGATATAAAATCTGATATGAGTACCCAGATTTATTTTCTAGTATGCCAGGAACCAGTATCATTTTTGTTCCCATTGATTATAACTGTTTATTGGCTTTAACTCTCCACTACCCAACAGCTAATGGCTCGTAAACTAGCACCAGTCCATGGACCTCCTCTTTTTTTGTATGTACTCTACTTTTTTTAAAAAAATAGTTGCACACATTTATCTTGCATATATTTGCAAAGGAAAAATATTGTTGATTTTGGATGCTTTCCAGTGCTGCCTTCTTCCTTACTTTTCCCCTGGCCATTTTTAGAAGGAGATACAAGGAGGAAAGGGACAGAAGAGTGTATGGGATATTGTATTAATTAATACACTGTGCTTTTGGACTATAAATCTACTATGACATAGTTGTTTGATGGCTGCTCATACTTCTGCTAAATACTGGCATTGTACAACCAATTGTGTTATCTGTCATGGTGCTTTTTTATTGTTCCATTGAGCAATGAAAAAAGCACAATGAATGATTCTGCACTTTCAGTGAACAACATTTTGCACTGAAGCTACCCAAGGAATAGTTGCACTCCATCCAAAAATGTGCATCTGAATATGAAATGGTTACCTTTGCAGAACGCTTCTTATGCAGCTGTAAACTGAATACAGATCATACACAATGTCCAAACAGCTTATAATCAAAATACAAATAGGGAGATGTGGATCTATGGCAATAAAATGGAAGTTACATTTTTGGACTATGGCTCTCAAAATACCCTTGACAGCATGAGGGGATAGGGAGCTCTCTTCCAAGCTTTGTTTTCATCAGTCTTTTCTGATCTTTGGCAACTGATGTCATAGTGCAGACAGAAGGGGGCACAAGGAGATGGGTGAGTAGCTGACAGCAAAAATGCTAAGCCAGAGAAGCAGCTCTTCATATAATCAGCAGAGTCTTCCATTTCAGCCTTCCACAGCTGTGTCTTGCATGACAACTATGGTTTGGGCATCAAAACAGATGGTGTTGGGATAGATGGGTCACTGATCTGAATCAGTATAAGGTAGATTCTTCTGTTCAGCCTTTTTCTGTGCAATCAAGTCTGTAGTGAAAACCATTTGAGCAGGGAATCTGGAAGAAATCTGAAGATTAAATAGCAGGTCTTCTTGCCAAGTGCGCCAAAACTGAGGTTTTCCTTTGCTTTACAAAATATCATTTTTTAAATGCAAAGGTGGGGTGGCAGTTTAGTATTTTGGGGTCATTGTTCAAAGTCATCAATTAATCAGCACTTCAGAAACTCAGACAGGTGATTAATCCTTGGTCTGGGAGAAAGATAAACTGTCTACAAAAAGCAAACAAGACAGCAAGATTTTGTAAGTATTTGAAGAATGGACTGATGACTGAAAATCAACCCTCCAGAAATGAGACTATGGGGGTCCATATTCACTTCCAGATCATGCTGCAAACAAATGATTCCCCACCTCTTACTCTTATGGCTCAAAAATAAATGCTGTACTCCTGCATTATCCTTCTATAAACAAGAATGAAAAGAACATTTACAAATTTTCTCATTCGGGTTGAGACACTGAGAAACGGTAGGACATTGAGAAACTGGAATGTGTCCAAAGGAGGGCGACTAAAATGGTGAAGGGTCTGGAAACCATGTCCTATGAGGAACGACTTAGGGAGCTGGGGATGTTTAACCTGGAAAAAAGAAAGTTAAGAGGTGATATGATAGCCCTGTTTAAATATTTGAAGGGATGTCATACTGAGGAGGGAGCAAGCTTGTTTTCTGTAGCTCCAGAGAACAGGACCCGGAACAATGGATACAAGCTGCAGGAAAAGAGATTCCACCTCAACATTAGGAAGAACTTCCTGACAGTAAGGGCTGTTCGACAGTGGAACAAACTCCCCCGGAGTGTAGTGGAGTCTCCTTCCTTGGAGGTCTTTAAGCAGAGACTAGATGGCCATCTGTTGGGGATGCTTTGATTTGGATTTCCTGCATGGCAGGGGGTTGGACTGGATGGCCCTTGTGGTCTCTTCCAACTCTATGATTCTATGATTCTATGGCCACATAGCCCAAAAAAACCCACAAAAAACTATGGATGCAGCCATGAAAGTCTTTGACTATACTGA
The DNA here is from genome assembly GCF_019175285.1 of Sceloporus undulatus. Lineage (NCBI taxonomy): Eukaryota > Metazoa > Chordata > Lepidosauria > Squamata > Phrynosomatidae > Sceloporus > Sceloporus undulatus. The sequence continues at coordinate 317,978,132 of NC_056523.1, forward strand.
TTGAGTAGGACAGTAATAATATAAAATGAACACTGACTTTCTGAGACAGATATGTGTGGAACCCTCCCAGGAAATATTGTTCCCTTTGTTTTGCCTGAGCAGGGACTTCCAAATCTCCTTTGGAATTTTCAAGCACCATACATTAAACAAAAGTGATGGACACTTTGAACACTCTGTGGTTGCCTAATTTTACTTACCATGTGATTGGCTGGCTCTAGTGCAATGAGTCATTTGTCTCTTGGATCCCTTTCACAGCCAAACCATCCACATCCATCAGTGGGAGATAATTAATAGCTACAGTATCTCTTTCCTTATTAGGTGCTCCTATTCCTGGTGTGTGTTGAATGTCTGCCTTTTAATGGGGTCCCATCACTGTGAATGACTGTAACCAGCCTTCAAGAAGCCAGTCCATTAAGAGGCCAAGGGGAAAAGCCATCTCTGCCCTTTAGTCAAGCCTCGCTGCACATCTGTCCAGGCCATACACAATCAATGTGATCTATTATGAGCCTGAACTTTTGAATGCAATTATCTAAAATATCACCGATTTCACACATAGCAACTGTCGCTTTAGATTTCCTGTGTATTTTATTATTTGTCAGAGTTCTTTAAATATTTTATTGCAACAGGGAGCATGGATGTGTTGATGGTGAGCGGGCACAAGGAGAAACAGCACTTTAATTGTAATTGCATCAACAAAAGCAGTGGAGGATTTCTTGCTGACACATTTGGAAATACTGAGAAAGAATCTGGAGTCTGTATTGTAGGGCTTTGCTGAGCACATTTATCACAGGGCGTTAAACACAATGAAGTCTGCCTTAAGCAACCTGTCAGCTATTCCAATGGCTGCATAACATAGGCTGCCTCCTAATAAAGGTGAAGTAAAACATAATGCAGTGGAGCAAATCTTTCAAAGAAGTTCAGCCATGTGGTCTTTCTGCCTAGTCCTTCGCTAAGACCTTATCTGCATGATTACAAATTCTTGATCTGGGGCAACATCAGATCAGCACTGAGTGCAGCCAAACTGCAACCCAGAATTTTCTTCTGTAACTTCCACTCTCACAATACATTAAGATATAAAGCAGCCAAAGCTTCTCTCATTCTTTCTCTGATCCTGTTATCTTTCCCCATCCTTCCTACCTGTCTAGTCCTAGCAGCTGGAACTCAGAGAGACCAGCTGGAGGCAGTGGAGATTTACAGAAGGATGAATAGATGATGGTGGTGATGGACAGAAGTAGCAGGACCAAAGATTGTCTGTATACATTATATGGGACAACGGACAGTTCCCTGGCAAACAAATTGGTCAAACAGCAGTAGGGGGACAAGTTGTATTCATGTGCTTTAGTAGATGTTTTAATAATTAGGTAAGCCTCCCTTTTGGTGAACTGCTACTTCTTACAGCAGAGATGAGCAGCTGCAAGCCTTATGAGTATTTAAATGCCTCTGAGATCCTCTAGGAGCTGTTTGGCTTGTCAAAAATGCCAACAAATGAAAACAAAACTGAAAATGACCAGAAGTCTACTTTGGTTTTGGAAAAAAAATTAAATGTTAAACAGCATGGGTGGTGCTGAAAGCAAATTAAAAAGTGAATTTCTTCTCTTGTATGCTTCCATAACAAGCAATTCACTTCTAGAGAGGCCAAGGGCCAAAAAAAAAAAAAAAATGTCTTCGGAGTCTCATGAAACCCAAAGTCTGTATAAAGCAATCAAGTTCAAATTTCTATATTGCTTAATAGTGAACTCAGCACACTCTAAGTGGTTTAGTCTGTGAGCCAATTGCCCCCAACAAGCTGGGTACTCATTTTCCAACCTACAAAAGGATGGAAGGCTGAGTCAACCTTGAGCCCTCTGGGATAGAACTCACAACCTTCTGGCTGCAATACTGACATTTAACCATTGCGCCAGTAGGACACACCTCTGCCTTAATGGAACCACAATCTGTGCTGGATCATACAATTTCTTTGTCATTCTGTAAGTTTCATGGTTGGTCCTCTGATATGTCATGGATGGAGAACTGATTTGCCATAGATTGACAACATGTGGGCTCTGGCAGTTGCTCTGACTAACTGGGTTGTGGCTTAACTAACCGCTTTATCACACTAGGGGACAAATGGGATTTAAATGAGAGTTAAATTAGAGAAAACCATAAAATGTTGTGTAATAAACTTCAGTCATTTCCTGGCTTTCTCTAGTTTAGCTCTTGTTTAAATCCTGTTTGCCCACTAGTGGGATAAAGCAGTAAGACAGATCAGTCTCTGCTGTCCAGTTTCCTTATCATCCTACAAAAGTGGCATCATTAAGGAGGTGCAGGTGGGGCGGACCACACTGGGTGACAACCAGACTGGGGTGTCACCTGGTGGAGCAGTACACACAGAGGGACTGGCACAGCTACTGACTGAATGAGAAAGGGTTCTTTATTACGTATCCAGCAGCTGCACAGAACTCCACATGGGCCTCGGGAGGCTGCATCACGCAGTAGTGGCAGCTGCTGGGGAGCAGTGCCTTCAAATTCTGGAGAGCAGCTACAATGGATCCTGAAGACCTTTTGGGGGGGGGGGGGGGAGAACAATTGAAGTGAGTGGGTAGGGGACAGACAGGAGGGCAAGGCTGTGCACCCCACACACACTGGGTGACACCACTGACCTATAACAATGATTCTCAGACTTTAGTTTCCTTATTGATTAGGGTTTCCACTCTATTAGTCATGCTTTCTGGGTCTTCATAGGAGGACCATAGACTGAGTACAAAATAGAAAGTACAAAGACTAAGGTCTACAATTTTTTTTAATTTTACAGATATTTGCATTTGTTTTCATCTGCTTGGGTTTCCAACTGGTGACTGGGGTTTTCTTGGCAAGATTTCTTTGGGGGGAGGGGTTGCCTTTGCCTTCTTCTGAGGCTGAGAGAGTGTGAGTGTAACAATTCCCCACCACCTCACAATTCTTTCCTTCTTTGTGACCCAACACCCCTGTGGGTTTTTAAAGGTCAGTAGCGTGTATGGATGTTACATCACAGGCCAAGTGGATAGTTAAACAAGAATAAAAGTTTATTTTAGCACAGAATAGGCAAAGGTAACTTTGACATGAAGTTGTTACTATGTCTTCTTTTGTTGCATATATACAAGTCTGGTTTTAACTCTCTAATACTAATTCAGCCACACAGGCTATACTATCACCCAAGAAATTATGTAACCCAAACCCCTCTTTCTGAGTCTGGCTACACTGAGGCCCGTTACAGACCGCCCAAAAGGGGTTGTCTCGGGCCACTGCCGGTTGCAGCGTGGAGGAGTCGTAGCAGCCAAACCGCGCGACTCTTCTGCACTGCGAAGAAGGAGCGCGAAAATTGTGCTCCTTCCGGCAACCCAGAAGAGACGCCGCAAGTGCCAAAGTGCGCACTCGCGGCATCACTTCTGGGCCGCGATGTGCGGACACAGAGTGTCTGTTACGTCAAAATGGCGCCATTTGTTACAGACTCTGTCCATAACAGGGTAAGGGGCGTCTGGAAGAGACGCCCCTTTTTCAAAATGGGACATCCTAAGGATGTCCCTTATGGCGGTATGTAACGCGCCTGAGTCTCTCTTCTTTAGACTCTCCAGAACTAATACTGTCCCTCTCTGGACCTAACAGATCCTTCCTTGGTCTGTTATCAAAATACTGTTCCCTCAGTCTCTAATCCTAACTATCTCCCCCACTGAACTCCAGCTTCATCCCTCAGGATTACAAACCCTAACTGACTCAATCCAATTGCCAAGCAGAATCTTCAAACTCCTCAGCCACCTGATTGGCTTAGGGTCTCTGGCTTCTGATTGGCTGGTTTGTAAGTCAGTTCGTCACAGTGAGTTGCCTAAATGTCACCCAGGGAGTTTCCATGGCCAAGCAGGCATTTGAACTATGGTCTCTAGAGTCATAGTCCAATTCTCAAAGCACTACACACCACATTGGGGTTTTTTTTTCATATGCAGCTAAGTGGTTTGTCCATAAATATTCCTTACTGCAGCATATGATAGAGAGATCTTATATTATCTTTAAGGCTAATGAAAAGAAAGAAGTTGGTCACCAAATGCAATTGAGGAAGTAGACTTATGTTTATGAAAGCTCATGCTGCCACCTTCTTTCTTTCCATTAGTCTCAAAGGTGCTACACGATCTCTCTACATATTGATTCTACAGGTTGATGTGGCTATATCTTTGAATTCTACCATACAGGATATATATATTTTTGCCCATTATTTTTTGTGGATATATATCTGCATGCATTTTTTTAAAGTCAAGAAATGAATTTATAGATTTGAGAAGATTGTAACCCAGTGAGTGAACAAAAAAATTAGGGGGGATAAAAGGGAAACACAGCAATTTTATTAAAACAGTGTGTTGCAATGGAATGCTGAAAAGATATTAAAATAAATTATAAAGCATAGAGTATAACTGCAAGCCCAATTACATGTGGGACAGCCTAGTCCTAGGCATGATATAAGGTCTATGAGGACCAACAACTTACCTACAGCGACGGGATGTCCCCACATACCATTTGATATACCTTACAAGGCTGCTATATTAGTTTTCTATGACCACTGATGAAGACATTGAAACGCGTTTGGTCTTTGTTTTGCACTTTCTAACTGTAATGGGCATACTGTGTTATCCCTTTTAATTTGGCCTCTGTTGTGCACTCCCCAACTGTATGGACATATTGTGTTATCTCTTTTAATTCCATGTTGAGAGGCACAGAGGAATTGGTATTTTGTGTGCTTGATACCTCCGTATGGGATTTGCAGTTCCCTAGCCCAGTACTGACTGGTTAAACTAGCCCTGTGCATGTTAGGGTGTGGCTCACAGGCCAGAACAAGCCTTTTTGTGTTCAGGATAGCATATACTCTATGCTTTGTAATTTCTTTTAATATATTTTCAGCATTCCATTGCAACACATTGGTTTAATAAAATTGCTGTGTTTCCCTTTTATCCCCCTTAAACTTTTTGTTCACTCACTTGTTTGTTTCAGTTTAGGGCATCACCTCCCAGTTTTTTCTAAGATTGTAATCCATACATGGACTTTCTTCTGATCTGCAAATTAATCTAGGGAAGAGCAAATAATGTGTTTGCTTCAAAATGGAGAGTTAAAATAATTCTCCCTTGTCCATAGTATCAGAAATATCAAACTAGATGCAAGCAAGTGTTCCAGCCAGAACCTAGGAAAGATGCATTTTTCGACCAGTATCCTCAGAATATCCAAAAGGTTGCAGCATGTGCTTGTAGCAGTTCAGATGCTTGCCTGATCCAGCAGCTTATCTGAAACTCCTTCCAGGGTTGCACATGGAGATAGGAAAATATATTTATTTTCAGTTCCCTCCATCCAATGATGCTTCAAATCAGCATAAAAGATAGAAGTAATTTGAATTGTTTCCAGTAGAGCTGGTGACATAATTTTCCCAGTTATAAGCTGGTATTTGTACACAAACAAATGAACAGACACAAAATGTGCTATTGTCTGAAGTGGGGAAAATAATGATAAAGAGGTAGATACCAAAAATAGTAACATTTTTTTCAAATTTCTTCCAGCTTGGGAAATTCTTTCAATTTTCTGAGCTCTGATAGCAGCTGAATATCTTCTCTTCTTCTTGTTGGAACTCTTGCATCTTCCCACCATTGCATTATTTCTCTCTTTAGGTGTCACCACTTTAAAACATGCTAATTTGCAGCGTTTCCAAAACCTTTGTCCTCTAGATATTTTGAATATCAGCTGTCAAAATTCCTGAGCCCAGCTGGCTAGGGCTTCTGAATGTTGAAGTCCAAAACACTTGAAAGACCAGGGTTTGAGAAACACTATAGTAGAGTTTGTATGATGATGGTTAGAATCCTGCAGATTAGTCTCAGCTACAGTAGATCCATTCAGCCAATTGCTGAATGGAATGTCAACATCTAGGTAAATCCTGTTGACTCAGGAAATCCTGAACACACCAGCTGCTAAGGCCAGCATGGAGGCAGAGTCAGGGTATAGCGTCCTCATGACACACACCTAACTACGCCCTCCAGGGCACCGTACACCACGTGTCACTCCACACGGTATGCAGCATCATGGTGCTCCTACAGCACTGTGTCCATATGATACAGCGCCAAAAGAGCACCACGCTGCAAATTAGCATGTTTTTGGAGCTGTGGCATGAGGTTGCTGTGACTCCAATCCAGCTAGGAAAGGAGCAGTCTGTAGAGCTCTCAGTCTCAACATGGAGGCTTATCAAATGCAAGTTAATTCAGCTTACCTCTCTCCAGTTTAAAATTTAATTTGGGAGGCATGCTAATGTTACCAGATGGTTTTACTGCTGAATTTGCTGCCTGAATACAGCCCAGGTCCATCCCTGCTTCCAAAGCTGCTCCTCCCAGCTCTTTTTGGATCCAGCTGTTTTCTGACTTAAGAAAATGTCTGGCAGAGTGGCTCTGGAAGTGGGGATGGACCCAGGCTGTATTTGGGTGGCAAATTCAGTGGTAAAAACTGTCTGGTTACATCAGGAGGCCTTACAAATTGAATTTTAAACTGGATAGAGGTAAGCTGAATTAACATGCATGTGATAAGCCTCTCTAATTGGGCCTTCAAAAGGACTGAGGCCAACTGCTTTGTTTTACTTTGCTGATTATGGACCAGGGCAACCTTACTTCAAAGCTTTGCTAGCAAAAGCATTGATTTGAAAAATTCTGGGATTTCCAATGGATGAGAAAATGCTGGATGTTGCTCATCACAGCCCCCAGCAAAAGGCCACAGACTAAATGCTTTGTAACAACTGTACCAAAGCTCATTGAAATGCAGATTTCACCACAATTGCATATGCTTGCCTTCCACTCTACTGTTTCCTTAACAGATGTCAATGAATGGGATCTACATGTTTGGTGAAATGAAGTACAAACACCACTGAAAATTTTGAGGGAGAATGTGATGTTTCAGACCTGCATATCACTTCACACCATGTGGTTGCAGAAATACAGCTGCTTGCCTGATCCAGCAGCAAAAATGAAACTGGACAAGGAGATAGGAAAATGTGTTCATTTTCAGCTTCATCTACGCCATCTAGTGATGCTTCAGATCAGCTAATCAATGTAAAAGATAAAGCATTTTTCTAATTGTTTCCGGTAGAGCTGGTGACATACATCTCCTACTTGTAGCCTGATAGGTAAAAGGTAAAAGTAATCCCGTGACATGAATGTCTAGTTGTAACTGACCGCAGGGGGCGGTGCTCATCTCCGTTACTAAGCCAAAGAGCCAGTGTTGTCCAAGGATTGCTCTGGTGGTCATGTGGCTAGCATGACTGCACCAAATGCTGTTATAGCCTGATACTTGTAAACAAATGAATGAACAGACACAAAATGGACAAATGTTCGAAAGGGGGAAACAATGGTAATGTGGGAGAATGCTTCTTTGCAGAGATACTTCTTATGAGTCAGTTGCTTCATAAAAGAGTAACAAATGATTAGTTTTGCTTTCTTAGCTATTTATTTGACCAATAGGTAATGGTGTTTGTTGGACAAGGATGCAATTATTTGCTAATTTTATTCTCAAAAGAAGCAATGAGTAATTTTTGCCAGTTTTATTCCTACTACAAGGAAGTCTTTGAATACTTCACAGTTTTTGAAGACTACTCATAGTTTGGGACTTATTCTGTGCAAAATGTGCACATTTTTTTGTACAGAAAACAACACTTCTGTACAGGAAACAGCATTTTCAGCACAGAATAAAACTTTTGTAACTGGCCATGCAGTCGTATGAGCAGTAAAATGGTGCTGGGCCAAGAGAGAGGGGAGAGTCAAAGGGTGGGCAGACACAGGTTGTTAACTGTCACTTCCCCACCTGGCAACCCTTTATCACATCATAGTAAATCGATTCCAGTCCATATCTCATTCACACTGACACTGAATCTATTGATGAATTTGATTCTTCAAATTGATTCTGATCTGCATCTGGTTCACATTTGCACTGAATTGATTGAGTAGAAGTTGCTCAGGCACCTATGGGAAACTGGAGAAATTAGAATATTGTCTATGTTGATCCAGAGGAACCCATAGAGTCAGCAGTGCCAAAGGAGAAAAAAGGTGAGTCTTTTTGCAGGCTCAGCGGGGTAACCGGCAACAGCTGGGAAGGGATGTGGTTGTAGCAGGCTATCTTGGAAAAGCTAGCCAGGAGGATGAGTTTAAAAGGAGGGGGAAATGAGCAGATGGGGCAAAAGGAGTTAGCTTGGATTTGGAATTTGCCAGGCTGGGAGACCCAGAACAGCAGTTCTTCCTAGGTCTAGTAGGTTAAAAGCTGGTGCAAGAAGTGTTCAGAGAAGCAGCTATTTTAGTCTCTTGCAACATAAAAAGGAGAAAAGATCAGGAAGGGGAAAAAAGAAAGAAAAATGGCAAAACCTTTAAGACTAGCTAGTTTTTATTTTTGCATGAGCGTTCATCAAAGCAAATCCTCTTCTTCCTGAATACTACTCAGTGCTGCATCTGAAGATGTGGGTCTATATCCATGAAAGTTCATCCCCCCCCCAAGAAAAGCAGTTGTTCTTAAATGCTGCCACATTTTTCTCCCCCTCCCTTTCTCCTTTTTATGAAGGACCTTTCACAGCCCAGCCAACAGAGGAGACCTAGGAGTCATCATTGTACCTGGCTAAGGTAGAGGGTAGCAAAAGTGGGTCAGCCACTGAGGGAAGCTGTATGGAAGAGACTGGGAACTTTGGAGCCCTAAGGGAAGGCTTACCACTGTGGTTCTTTGCCTTGGGAGAAGAAAGGACAGGGGCTGGCAAGAGGCTGTGATACAGTGGTGCTTTAATGGAGGTCCTGCTTGCACAGGACCCTGAGGAAGTAGGCTTTTGTGGGAGGGCAGATTTTACCAAAAAAGAGAGCGAGAGAGAGAGGGAGGGAGGGAGAAGTTTTTAGATATTCAATGAGATGTCTCCAGTTGAGTAGATTGTGGCCAATAAAGTTGAGATGTAAACTAAGTAAAGGTGTCATAAGCAGCATATTGCTGCTTATGACACCCAAATATATTTCTCCATGTCCCGGTTATCAGCGACAACGACAGATGGCATCTCTCCCCTCAACCAGTGTCTTCAGGCAGTAATGGATTGGATGAGGGAAAACAAGCTCAAGTTGAATCCAGACAAAACAGAGGTACTAATGGTAGGGGCCCCCAAACCAGGGATTGGGCTGCAACCTCCAGTCCTAGAGGGGCTCACGCTCCCCTCAAAGGACTGTGTTCACAGTCTGGGGGTGCTTCTTGACCCGTCGCTTCAGATGAAGAATCAGGTGAATGCAATGGTCAAGAGCGCCTGCTATCAGCGTTGGCTGATACGCCAGCTGCGCCCTTTCCTGGAACAGGGTGACCTCGAAACTGTAGTACATGCACTGGTAACCTCAAGACTTGATTTTTGCAATGCGCTCTACATGGGGCTACCCTTGTGCCTAGTCCGGAAACTCCAGTTGGTACAGAATATGGCAGCCAGGTTGGTCACAGGAACAGCAAGGAGTGACCATATAACACTAATATTGAAGTCACTCCACTGGCTGCCTATCAGTTTCTGGACATAGTACAAGGTGTTGGTTATCACATTTAAAGCCCTACATGGCTTGGGCCCAACCTATCTAAGGGATCGCCTGCTTCCATATAATCCGCCCCATACACTCAGGTCCTCTGGGAGGAATTTATTACAGCCCTTAAAGACCAGGTTGACGGCGACCTCCCAGAGGACATTCTCTGCAGCCGCTCCCAAGTTATGGAATGGCCTGCCGGACGAGATCCGTCAAATTACCAATCCAGAGAGTTTTTAAAAGGCCATTAAGACGGATCTCTTCCAGCAGGCCTTCCCGGAATAAAATGCTCAGCCACAAATAAGACTTCCCATCCAGTGAACTCTGCCCATGATGATTTTTATTTAGCTTAGTCGGTTTTAATATGTAGTTTTTAATCTTACATTATTTAATCTTGTTTTGAGGGGGGGCATTGTGTATATATGGATATATTTTAACCTGTTGTACGCCGCTTTGATTGCCTGGCAAAAAGCGGGATAGAAATAAAAAAATATTTTTTATTTATTATATTAATATACAGAATGCAGCTTGGCAGGTGTGATTACGGTCCCTTTGCTCTTAAAGCAGATTACCTGCCAAAATACATCATATTAATTATTTATGGTGTCATTTTGGTATATTATTTGGATCTTGCCCAGACATGCAGCAGAGGCATCCGCAGAATCAGTACACACACTACAAGTAGCTCCAGGTCAAGGAGATTTCAACCAAAATCTGCACATCTCTTCTCTTCCCTAAGGAATCTCTTCATTTCTCTCTGACTGCCTTGTTTTAAGCTAAGCTTTGAGGAGAGATGGAATTTGCTGCTTGTTTTGTTCTGGAAGATTGTGTTAAATAGCTTGAAATCTTGACTCGATAGTGTTATGATCAGAGAAGCATACTTAACATGTAAGGAAGAGCCAAAACTGTTATTTTATGTCCTTCCCCTGCCCTTCATCACTGAAAGAAGGGATTTATTTTCCCACCACTCTCTTTGGTGGTCAAAACATTAGCTACTGCATTGATAAATGTACCAAAAGCCATAGGCCATTGGAGTTTCCATGTTGCAAAAAGGAAAAAAGAAAGAAAAGAAGTGTGAAATACTTCTGGAGAAGCCAGAAACACAATGCTAATATATTTAATAAACTGCTTGCGACAGACAGTTGCAAATGTATTGGCACTATAAAGCCTGAGGTATTTGAAACTTATGGCCTCTGTAAGCTTATGCACAAGTATTTGTACCTTGTGTTCTACTTTATGCTCTGACCAGTGCTGAGAAAGCAGTCATAGCCATTGACGATTTATGAGAAATTAGCTCCATCAATAAAAACAAAACAAATCCCTGATTTATTTAATTCTATGCCTACAATTCTGTGTTGACCTGAACACAGATCAGGCCACAATTTGGAATGCTGTAATGAAATACCCTAAAAGAGCAGATCCTGCCTGACCTTGGAAACTAGGCAGGGTCAACCCTAGTTAGTTCTTGAATGGGAGACTGCCAATGAAGACCAGGAGCTGTAGGCTATATTTCAGCGGAATATAAAACATAACAATTTTCATTGTAAAATATTAACGATTTACAATTGAATCTTCTTTACCTTATACAATTCCTTTCTGTATTTTTTGTGTCCTATATCTTCTTTAACCAGTTATAAATAAAGTACTTCTTTATAAACTATCGCATTCATTGTGTGGTCTCACTCCTTTGTTGCTCCTTGTCTTATTATGCAAAGGAAATAGCCCTCAAACCAAAATGTTGTTTATGTAAACATTTCTGATACTGGTATTCATATGAATAGATTGTATTTTATATAATAGGTAACAACATTGTTAATAATGATGATGATGATAATTCTTATACCTCTGGTTTTTGTTTCCACCGTTACAACTTTTGTTCGAAGATATCCAATCTTCTAATTTTTTTACCAATTTCCCATTGAACAGTTATGTAAGTTTATCCATCTCTACAACTTCAAGTGCTTTAAAGCCATGTATCCAGATCTGGGACAAAATTATCCTTCCAATATTTGGGATATATGATCCCACATACACTAGTAATTTTGGAGTAAAATTGGTTTGGAAAATGTTACAGTTTTTATATTTTAAACTGCGGAGTCCCAGGGGAACTCCAAACACAGTCGAAATGCTTCTATGCCCCCTAGACTTTGTGGTACATTTTGGAGTGAAAGAAAGAAAGAAAAGAGGAGAGGGAGGGGGGAAAGCTTTCATGTTTTTGTTTTTGTTTTACTCTGGGGCCCACAGAATTGGCCTTAGGCATGGTCTGCACTTTGCCCACCACTGCTTTAGTCAACAGAAGGGATGGAAAGATTATTCAAATATATTCCCAAAAAATGGTTGAAAAGGTTCCTTGGATGCTGGGAAACTTTGGAGTGAATCCTAAAGATATGCAAATCTTTACAGTTCAGGCCTTATTCTGCTTTTTCTGGTTAATAGGACTGCACACTGGGTGTCCATGCAACAAGCTGTGCCCAAGTCTGTCTAGTCCCCAGAAGGCCCAAAAATAGAGAACACTGACCCCTGGACTCACCACAGGTTAGGCAAATGCAAGTGATCTCTAAGACAGCAGATAACTAGACTCATTAGGCTAAACCAAATGAGTAAAATCAACTAGAGATACAACCATTAAATCAATCGGACCTGTTATATGACTATAGCTCGGGCCCAAGTTCATCGAGAGCCACGCGAGCTAGCTTGGTGTAGTATTTTGAGTGTTGGTCTATGACTTGAGACCAGGGTTTAAATCCCAGATCAGCTGTAAATCTGCTGGGTGACCTTGGGCAAGTCACACTCTCTCAGCATCAGAAGATGGGAATGGCAAATCCCCTCTGAACAAATCTTGCCAAGAAAACCTTGTTTTAATTCCCACTTACCTTATAATCCGGTTCTGGATCCGAATTCTTCATTCGGTTCCAGTCCTGGCGTTGTTCCCACTATGTTTGCACTGGGTTCCATCGCAGCAGAGGAAGTCGCAAAGAAGGAGAGTCACACAGAAGCCAAGGACGCTTGCGCTGGGAGGATGGATTCAAATCCCTTTGGTTCCCATTTGGGTTGAATCAATTTATTTCTATATAAATCGATTCAGCCCCCAAGCCACCCCATTTTACCAGCGTCTTTTTGACGTGGGTTAAATGGGCAAAACCATGGCCCCCCCTTTCCAAATCACTTCAGCGATTCAAATTAAGTGGGAACCATGGTAGTTTAAACCAATCATTTGGAATCACAATCTGGTTTAAACCATAGTGGGAACAAGAACCCCATGTGCCTTTGGGTTGTCACAAGTCAGAAATGACTTGAAAGCACACAACAACCAACCAGGTTATTTGAAACACTGGATCTTCCAATATGAGCCTGCCTGGGCTTTAAGATCTGTAGAGAAGACTACGGAGAGGCGATAACGTGCAGCTAAGAACTCGATCTATGGTGCACGTGTCGCGTCCGTGGAGTCGTGTCCGGCAGAGTTGTTCAGGGTTGTGAGGGAGCTAATTCAGCTCCCTCCAGCCCCGAACCAGATCCTTGAACCTACTAAGGCCTGCTGTGACCGATTTAACAACTTCTTCGCGGATAAAATCTCTCAGATAAGCGAAGGTCTGCATGCCAAACTGGATCACTTTGAGTCTGTAAGTACCGAGGATGTGGTCAGGATTCTTGGGAGTGTTAGGAAGACGACCTGCTCTCTCGATCCCTGTCCCTCATGGCTGGCGGCTCAGGGGGGACCGGTGGTAACTTCAATGTTACACCGGATCATTAATACATCTTTCAGGGATGGGCAATTTCCATCGAATTTAAAATTGGTCACTGTAAGACCTTTATTAAAAAAGCCCTCCCTTGACCCCCTGATGCACAATAATTATCGGCCTGTATCGCTGTTGCCATTTTTGGGTAAGGTGATCG
>NC_056523.1:318001573-318119346 GCF_019175285.1 Sceloporus undulatus
AAATAAATAAATGATAATAAATAAACTTTAACTTTAAATGCAGCCATTACAAAATGGGGAATGACATCAGTGGTCTCTGATCTCTCCAGGGCTTATTGACTCCAGCAAAAAAGAGCTTGCAGAAGTGCAGGATTCTTGGTACAACTGAATGAGAAGTCAGGCACTGTACTGTTTCATTCTCAGGAAACATGCCTGTTGTTCCTCATTAAAGTGAAATCCAGCAATGTGGTCTTTCAATACCAATGATTGCTCTGAGGCCTCAGCCATGGTTTCTGAGTCCTCAGTGCTTCCAAAGATGGGCCACAAGTGACTAGTTATGTGAGGGTCCTTGTTATGGCACAGCTGTCCCATTTGTATAACACACATGCTGTCAATACCTTCATAGCCTCCCTTTAATTTACCCACAAGAGAGTTTGTTAACAAAGATGCTGTCAGTAGCATTTCAAACTTTCCATATACTTTTCAAAGTGAAGGCCAAAAATCCAGATGTTATCAAATCCAGTGTATATATACATCTAACCAATCAGATGTTCACCATCTATACATAGATACAACTAAAGCTCGGACTTGTTCTTTTCAAACCCATGCATTTCAAATATTTGTCTATAGGAATACCACTGAAAATAACGCCCTTCTGTCTGTAATTCTTCATATGACTTAATTCTACCTTGTTCTTAATCAAAATCTAAAATGTTTTGGTAGGTTACCCAGTTTTGCCTTTCTCAGCTTTTTGTATTTTAATGAGTTTTTTAATGGAGCACAACCATGCTGGATAATCAGTTTGGTCTTGAGACCCTGGGTCATGTGAAGGATGCTAAAGTTGAAATTACTTTTTTTACTACAGGTCCCAGAATCCCAAAGCCAAAATGGAGACTGATCATGCTCACTGAAAGCTTCAGGGAGTAGTATTTTTAAAAAAATAAAAACAAAAATAAATAAAAGCTCCACAAGGGGAGACTTGGTGAGTGTGTCTTTACCCAGCTGTGACCAAAGGATGAAAATGTGCGTATGTGTGTCTTCAGGTTGCTTGTCAACTTATGGTGATCTCATGAATTTCATAGGGTTTTCTTAGGCAAAGAATACTCAGAGGTTTTTTTCCCCCTCAGTTCTTTCCTCTGGAATACTGTCTAGAGCACCATTGGTGGTCTCCTATCCAAGTACTAACCAGGGCTGACCCTGCTTAGCTTCCATGATTAGATGGGATTTGTTGCCATTAGGGCATTTAGGCCTTAGGGTTGCTTTAATTATGCCCTCTGGAATCCTGTAGGCAGAACAGCTTAGTCCAAATAAGCCACTTTCCTAAACTCTGCATAAGAAAAGGGTGCACCAGTGCTAAGTTTCTCCTCCCAGTGAATTCACCATGCCTTGGTGGAGGGTGTGTGGATATAACTATGACTGCAATGTTTAGCTCATCAGAATGGAATCTTGAATACCAGAAACAATTTGGGCTAACCTAAATTACTAAAATATCCAATTCAATGATCTTTATAGCAGCCCTGTATATACTCTTGTGAAATCTGATCTTCTGCCATAGTGGTAGTGGTATGTAAGAGAGAGAGACAGAGAGAGAAAGAGAAAGAGAGAGACTTCTTCAGTAAACTACAACTTCTTCTACATCAGTGCATCTTTGCCAATCAGGGAATATTTTAATAGACCACAGGACCTGAGTGATTGGGAATGATTTTTAATTAGTTTCTGCTCCCTCCATTCCAGAGGTTCTGCCTCAATAATGCATAGGTTTTAATTATAGAAAATTTCCTATGGAACTTAATTGGAATCTGAGAGTTGAACCCCTCTGAGCCAGCCCCCCCCCCAAAAGGGCATTACAATATTAAAAGATGTGCAATAAATATTGGAAGGCAATGGTGTGAAGGAGTCTTTATGCAAATCAAGGAGAAAGCAACCCTTCTGAATAGACGGGCCTCACTATTTCTTTCTGTCCTCAGTGGTTTCAAGTAGCCATTAGCATATTAGCTAAGCAATTGAGCTGAAACGAATATGGCTGGGGGAGATCTGTAAATCAAAATAGAAATGATCTTCCCCGCTCTCATATTCCAAGCAAAATACTGAGGGATGATCAAGATACTTAGACCAATGGTTGTCAAATGGTGGGATAGGACCACCGGTGGGGGCAGAGTTGCTCATGGAGGGGATGGTGAGACTTGGAGGCCCTGATCCCATTTCCTCTTCTTCCCAAACTTTTTCACATACATTGAGTTGAATTTACTGTTCTAATTTGAATGGTTATTTCCTTCTAAAATGTTAAAATATGAATATACATGAATATGCAAATGAAAATAGGCACAGTAAATGAACAAAATGTTGTTATTCATATACTGTGTTGGGGGAGGCATCACGACCACATGTTGATGTAAACGGGGGGGGGGGGGGGGGGGCAAGGATAAAAAGTTTGAGCACCACTGGCTCAAACCACAATGAACATTATCACTTTGATGCAGTTTTCAAACTACCCAGGGATATCCATTTGTTTACCTCAGGTGAGTTACAGACTTCCCAAAATGGGCAGTCTGCCGCTGCCGCCGCCGGTTGCTGCATCCGGAAACCTCAGGGGCCAAACCGTGTGGTTCCCAGACGCAGCAAGAAAGAAGCCCGAAATGGCACTTCTTTCAGTGATCCGGAATTGGCACCACGAGGCGCTAGTCACGCACTTGCGGCATCACTTCCGCCGCGCGACGTCAGGACGCTATGTGTCTGCGACATCAAAATGGCGCCCCCTGTGTGGACGGGCACCGCCATTTTGTACGGACTCGGTCCGTATTAGGGTTGAGGGGCGTCCGGAAAGGACGCCCCTTCTCAAACCTAACACGCCCCTTCCTAACCCTAATACGCCCCTTCGGGCCTTTTGTAACCCACCTCAGTTATCTTCATGACTACTTTGGGAGGTAGGCCAGGCTAAAATAGGATGACTTGTGTGAACCCACCCTGTGAGCTCCACAGACAAGAATGGCATATATCCAACCTGATGCTAGTCTGCTAGTATAGTGGCTGCATTAACAGTAGAACAAGAAGCAGCACACATATGTAAGCACTGTGCAACTGCTTGTACAACAGAATCATGTGTTATATCCTTTGTTAGTGTTCTAATGTTGTTTTGACGGTGACACCACCGGATGCAAGCCAAAGAAATCTGAATCTAAAGTTCCTACATCTAGGGGTGGCTGTTGCATGCATAGACAGAGGATTCACTTTTTAATGGTACCCATCCTACAGTTACTCCAGGTAGTATGGGAGTCTTTTCATGACAGACGTTCAGCACCAGAAGAGCTCCTTCATGACCTGAAGAATCTTTGGAGGGGGCAACCATAAAACCAAGCCTCGATTTAGCACCCTTGTGGCAACAGATCAACCAGTCATAGAATCATAGAGTTGGAAGAGACCGCAAGGGCCATCCAGTCCAACCCCCTGCCATTAAGGAAATCCAAATCAAAGCATCCCCGACAGATGGCCATCCAGCCTCTATTTAAAGACCTCCAAGGAGGGAGACTCCACCATTCTCAGAGAAAGTGTGTTCCACTGTCGGACAGCCCTTACTGTCAGGAAGTTTTTCCTAATGTTGAGGTGGAATCTCTTTTCATGTAGCTTGCATCCATTGCTTCGGGTCCTGTTCTCTGGAGCAGTCACTCCAGAGTTTTCCCAAAGACAAGGGCCACAATTCGCTTGATGCCTTATGCATGTGCACATTCCCCTACAGAAGCAATTGGACAATTTGGTGCAACACAGAACATCTGAATTCAGTTCTAGTTTGGGGAAGCTGAGGTATGCATATTGTGCTATTGCATTGCTATGTATGATATGCTGAAAATTCAATGCAAAAGTGCATTGGACAATGGGGCAAATGCATACAACTATGCATACATACATAATGAAAAATACACTACAGGTAGATTTTCCCTTATCCAGAATTCCAAAACCTGAAATACTCCAAACACCATCCTCACCCCACCCAGGTAGCTAAGATAGTGTCACTTTTGCCTTCTGATGGTTCAATGTACACAGACTTTGTTTCCTGCACAAAAATATTTAAAACAGTGTATAAAATTACTTCCAGGCTATGTGTATAAGGTGTATATGAAACATAAATGAATTTTGCATTTAGTCTTGGGTTCCACCTCTAAGATGTACATATAAACAAATACAAATATTCCACAGTAAAAAAAAATAATCTGAAATCCCAAACACCTCTTTCCCCAAGCATTTCAGATAAGGGAGACACAACCTGAATATACAGTAGTGTGCATATTATCATAACAGAGGGACCCCAAAGATGCACAAATTTCCATGTGGAACAAAGTCTTGCTACCTGATATAAAACAATAAGAAAACAGAAGTGACATTTGGAAAAAAGGAAGAAACTTTAAGATTTTTTCATATCACTACAGGAAGATTGTACAGCTTGTACTGAGGCTTAAACTTTGAATCCCTTATTCCTCCACAATCTCACTTTGCCTGTCCTGAACTCTTTTTAAATACTGGGCTTTTAATAGTGTGCTATGTTATGCATTGATTTGTAAGTGCTTTTAAATCTCTTATTTTTTAATGGATATCCTAAATTAGGTTTAATCTTAGATAGTTTGGTTTACTTATTAATGAAAATCTTTAGCATGTTTTTATTTACATTGTATTGCAAGTCACATGCTCTCAGCCTCAGGGGAAGGCAATGGCAAACCTCCTCTGAACATATCTTGCCAAGAAACTCAGGATAGGAAATGACTTGAAGGCAGACAACATCAAAATTGTTTCAGTATGGTAAGCCACTTTGAGGGAAAATTTGGAATATGCAAATAATAATAAACACAAAGCCAGCAGCAAGTGGTTATACTGTGATGTCATTTTAATGAAGTGCCTCAGCTGTGTAGTCCTGATATTTTGATCAGCCTGAAAATGGCAGAATGTGACACACATTAAAATAAATCCACATAGCTTTTTCTGACAACACTCTTTTGATAACTTGGCAGCAAAGTGCATTTAATCATGTAAAACAATGAACAAACTCACCTTTCCATTAAAAATAAGTATATTTACTCATCCAGTAGTAATATAGTACACAGCAGGAACTGTCGCTGCTTAGGTTGAAATAATAAGCTTCAAAGTCATAACTAACTAGCAAAATAAGAACCCTCTCATGACCTTTCTGTATAACATCCCTGAATGTAATAAAAATTCAAATTTGTGAAATTCATTGACTTCTAAGCTGTAAGCATGGCTAGGAGTGGTTTTCTTTTCAAAGCTGTGCCACAGAAGAAAAATGTTTATCTATAATACATACAATAAGTTGATGAATTTATAGACTGATGAATAGATAACTTGGATGAGAGACATGGTAGAATTGAGAGTGCTAATGGCAACAGGCAACAGTGCAAATAACAGAATACAGCAGTGATATTTATGAAAACAGAAAAGACTGCATCTTCAGTATCATGATCCAGATACCTCTGGATACTTTTAGTGAATTGTAGTTTGCACCAACAAAACATATTTGATGGTACATAGGGATGTATGGATCTGTCACTTTCACTTTTTCCTGTGTTAGAATTGTGTAGTTGTTGTTGTTTTTAAATCTCAAATGGTTTCTGACATATTTAGGAAGAAATCTGAGAATTATGTTAAGCTTAATTATGTTAAGATACAATGCTTTATAAATAAATCTTAATGATATAATAATAAGCTCACTTTTTGGGGAAAAAATGTGCTAAATAAAGTTCATCACCCAAATCTGATAAGGGAAGATATCCTTAGCATCCTTGTTGGCTGGTGGTTTCCACTTCAGTGGGATAGTATGAATCTGCTCTGGGTTGTTGGTTTAATTTTAATGGGCTCTTCATGGTGCTGGGCCTATTTTGTGGCTGTGTGTTTCCATAAAGGCATGGTGTCTTTCATGACTGACATGGAAGCCACCAGATACCATAGCTTAGCATCAACCAGTGTTACAACTCAGGGAAAAGCAACATGCATAGCCCTGTAAGCACCATATATAGCCCTGCCAATTAGTTTCTAGGTGAGGTACAAAGTGTTGGTTGTTATCCTTCAAGCTTACAAGGTTTCCTGTATAATCTGCCCCGTGCATTCAGGTCCTCTGGGGAACATTTACTTCAGTGAGCCAAAACTACATTGACAATTGGTATCCAGGGACATATTTCTCAACAATCCTGCAGATTGTGGAATAAATTGTTGGAGATATCCAGCCATGCTGGAGGCATAAATAAAACACTTCTGAAAGATGCCCATCCAGCTTCTTTTTAAAAGACCTTCAAAGAAGAAGAATCCACCAGTGTCTAAGGCAGTTTGATCCACTGTCAAACGGCTCTTACAGTCAAGAAGTACTTCCTAAAGTTTAGGTGGAATTTCTTTTCTTGTAATTTGAATCTACTAGTCCATGATCTAGTCTCTGAAGCAGCAGAAAAGAAGCTTGCTTCATCTTCTATATTGAGAGTATAGCTGTCATATCACCTCCCAATCTTCTCTTCTCCAAGCTAAACAGTTCTCTAATCCAGCTTCCTAAACCATCTCTCATAGGATCATAGAATCATAGAATCATAGAGTTGGAAGAGACCGCAAGGGCCATCCAGTCCAACCCCCTGCCATGCAGGAAATCCAGATCAAAGCATCGTCGACAGATGGCCATCCAGCCTCTGTTTGAAGACCTCCAAGGAGGGAGACTCCACTACACTCCGAGGAAGTGTGTTCCACTGTCGAACAGCCCTTACTGTCAGGAAATTCCTCCTAATGTTGAGGTGGAATCTCTTTTCCTGTAGCTTGCATCCATTGCTCCGGGTCCTAGTCTCTGGAGCAGCAGAAAACAAGTTTGCTCCCTCCTCAATATGACATCCCTTCAAGTATTTAAATAGGGCTATCATATCACCTCTTAACCTTCTCTTCTCCAGGCTAAACATCCCCAGCTCCCTGAGTCGTTCCTCATAGGGCAAGGTTTCCAGACCTTTCACCATTTTAGTCGCCCTCCTTTGGACACGCTCCAGTTTCTCAATGTCCTTTTTGAATTGTGGCGCCCAGAACTGGACACAATATTCCAGGTGGGGCCTGACCAGAGCAGAATATAGTGGCACTATTACTTCCCTGGATCTAGATACGATACTTCTATTGATGCAGCCTAAAATCGCATTGGCCTTGTTAGCTGCCGCATCACACTGTTGACTCATGTTCAACTTGTGGTCTACTTGGACTCCTAGATCCCTTTCACATGTTGTCTCCTTAAGCCAGGTGTCTCCCATCCTATATCTGTGCATTTCATTTTTTCGCCCTAAGTGCAGTACCTTACATTTCTCCCTGTTGAAGTTCATTCTGTTAGCTCTGGCCCAGCTTTCTAGTCTATTCAGGTAATTTTGAATTTTGATCCTGTCCTCTGGAGTATTAGCTATTCCTCCTACTTTAGTGTCATCTGCAAATTTGATAAGTATGCCCCCAATTTTTTCCTTGATTTCCACACCTTTTACGACATTGGTTGTCATTCTATGGACATGTTTCAACTTGTGTGGACATGTGCAAAGCTTAATAAAATAACGTTTTTGAATCACACCTCCAAGAACTCAAAACCAAAAGGCCTGCTTTAAATTTTCCTTCTCTGTCCAAGGACCAGTGCCATCTCCACTATTGTACCAGCTTTAATTTCACACAGTATCTCCGGGATACAAAGTCTAGGCAGAAATGTTATGCAAGCTATCTAAAGCTTTGGCTTGCCAGAAAAATCTACATCTCACATCAGTGACGCACAAATTGTCATTTTTATGCCTTTGACAATCAATCCATGGAAATGACTGCTAGAATTTTAGCAGCTGGGGGCAGAGAAGAGGCTACAGCAGGCCAGAGCACCATCTGATGTCTGCCCCACACTGCTGGACATAAAGAAGATTTTAGCACAATCCCTCTTTAAATGCATTTGTAATCTTGAAATACTAATAACCAGGTAGAGATTTAATATCTAGGACACCAGGGCCAAGAAGTCAAGCAAATTCATACAGGCTAGAAAAGTGTTGCAAGGGGGGTGGGAATAATGAAAGAGATTTTCTTCTGCTGAGCATTACACAGAATAATCTGGATTTGATGCTATTTAGACCTATAGTGGTTTAAGATTTTACATTTTTGGTGTATCTTGAAAATAGGATGAGCAGATGCCAAGGAGGTGGGGGCTACTTTAACCTTTAACTCTTTTACTGAGAAGAGAATTTCAGAAGATATATGTTATAATGCAGGAGTTAGAAAAGTCATCTCTCCCCCAAAAATGTCAGTACTGCAGGAAATCTGTTTTCCTTGCCATGTGCTCACCCTTCAAAATTATCAACTCAAAGGTTGTGTCCTAGCAGTGAACCTAAATACTATTGTTAATTTCAACTAGAGTAGATCTACTGAATTAACCGGAGTTACTCATGTGCTGACTCTCCATTCAATGAGTCTGTTCTCATTGGGCCTCAACAACAGAGTCCTGTCCCATTCTTCAGTTTCCTGAAGATTCTTGTTCCTTGCAAAATAACCTGTTTGCCTCATTGAACTTTTTAAAATTTTCTTTACGTGATGCTTTTGATTTTATCTTACTGTAATGAGGTGGCTGATGGTGATATTTTCAATTTTACTTCTATTGCTCATTTTACCCAAGACATGCTGCAGCTTCCCAAAGTGCCCCCACTTCTTGATCTTGGGATGCAAAGAATGCTCACAAGTAAGAGTGTCTTCACACATCAAGGCTTAGGAAAAAAGTAGTCAGTTACCATCAGAGAGAGAGAGAGAGAGAGAGATCTTTGACTTCTTTGTGATACTTTGTGTGCAAATAATACCATTTTCTGCACCCAGTGGCTAACATCCTGCTAATGATTTATGAAGGAATTTAGTTTACAAAGTCAGACCTATGCCAGCCAGAGATGCTGGCGAAACATCAGGAAGAAACTCTTCTAGAACATGGCCATATAGCCCCAAAACCCCATAAAACTGTGTCATTGCAACTCACTTTTATGGCCACTGCATGGTTCTGAATTGTGTTGTAACCATGCAGTGACCAAAAGTCCATACAACTTACTTTGTAAGCAGCAGCAGCAGCAGCAGCGCATGTGCACACAGATGCATGCACACATGCACACCCAAACTCATCAGAGCCATTTCCATATAGGTGGAACAACATGGGGATGCTTTCAGCTATTTTCCTGTAGCTGGACATGCCGCAAGGATATCATCTGCAGAGGTCTCTGTGGCGGTCTCTGCAGGTGCTTGTTGAACACAGCCCATCATCCCCTTGCTTTTTGACTACACAAAAATGGTTGGGTTGGATGGATTGCAGTGGGGTAGCACTGAGAGGCATAGCTACAAAATGTAGCTACATGATACATATACATTTCCCAGTGCAGGATTTTGGCCAGTATTTTGAGGGAACTTTTCCCCCAAACAAAGGATTTTGGTGCAAATATTTTCTTTTTTCAAAAAATACCCCTAAAATATCAAAGAAGAAACAGTTCTCATAATCTCACAGAAGGAGATTGCATGTGAGAAACAGAGAGCGCGGTATCCTGGTTATAAACATCAGGATTTGGAAATACCAATTTCTTTGAAACACAACTTCACAGCTTATTCATTATGGCTAAGTGATTCTGGAGTTGTACCTCAAAGAGTAATTTTTCCCAACTCTAAAAGGATAATATGGGAGGGATGTCATTATATCCTCTTCCCTGAGTTTTTACTGAAGCATAGGAAATTTATTTATTTATTTATTTAAATATTTATATCCCACCTTATATCTGAGATTGTCAAGGCAGCATAAAATAAGATCAATTTAGAACAATAAATAGCAGTAGCAACAATTTAAAACAGCTAAAATTAAAACCATTTAGGACAATGCTGACCACAGCAAATGAATAAAATCAATTTTAATAAAAAGTCATGATTTGATGCTGGAATGACAGCAGTGTTGGTGTCAATCGGGCCTCTAAGGGCACTTTCTTGGTGGCAGCTGGCAGGCTATGGAATTCCATTCCATGGGAAGTTAGTCTGGTCTCCTTTTTGCCTGCAGGTAAAGATCTTTTTTATTTAAACAGGCTTTAGTTGGTTGTGCAGAAGATTTGTTGTTTTTGTTGTTGTTGTTTAAAAAATGAGGTCTTTGTGCTGCACTTTTATCCTTATTATGGGCCAGAGTCCTCTATGGCGGTTATTAACGCATAACCTAGAATGATGTAGTCATGACTGATATGCATTCATCATCTATATGTAAGACCTAGCTTAGTGTCTATGTAGGGATTATCCACAAACCAGGCAGATCATTGAGGATCTGTTCCCTTGTCTGTCAGGAATTAGCTGGCTGATGGTTCCAAAAAAAACCCTCACACAAGTGATCTCAGGTGTGAGAGGGAGTTGTGAAGTGATTCTGTCTCCACTGATATGGCTCACCCAAGGGGGGGGGTGGGAATGACATTAAACAACTTCCCAAGTGACAGGGAAATAGACCCTTCATTGATCTCAGCAGCTACTGCTTCAGTGGGAACTGGGCAGATAATGAATTCATAACTGTCATAGAGGATCCTGAACTTTAAAAAAGAATTTATACTCATTTAAATTATATATACTTTAATATGATACTTCATTTTTTTAAAAAAAAAATCAGCAGGCTTTTAGTTGCATCTTATTTTAACCTTGTTGTAAGCTGCCTTAGGCCCAATGTCAGAAGAAAGAATGGGGTTTTAATCAATTCATTCATGCTGGGTTCTGGCACTGAATTTCATTATTAGTACCCAACAGGTGTGTATGATATGGTTCTGCCTTTTATTTCTTGTGGGGAGTCTGCACATAACCAGATAAATGATCATAAAACAGACAACTGGGTTTCATAGTCCCCTACACACCTGCTAGGCACCTCATAAGTAAGGCAAGTGCCAGAATCCAGCATCCAGCTGTAATAATAATAATAATAATAATAATAATAATAATATTTATTTGTATACCGCCCTCTGGCAAACCAATCCGGGCGGTTAACAACAGTAAAATATAAAATATGACAATTAAAAACACTTTATCCCTCCCCCCCCTTAAGACAATATTAAACAGTATAACATATTAAAAACACAATGTCAATGCATAAAAACAACAATTAAAAACTAAAAACCCTGATATCCCTCTGTTGATCCTCGACCATCACTAAGATGGGGCCACGGGAGGAATGAGGGAATCAGGAACCTGGGCCGGGATGGTTAATCTGGAAAGGCCTGCCGGAAGAGATCCGTCTTGACCGCTTTTTTAAAGCTGTCTAATGATGTTATCTGACGGATCTCATCCGGCAGGTCGTTCCAGAGTTTGGGGGCGACAGCAGAGAACGCCCTCTGGGAGGTCGCCGCAAGCCTAGATTTTAGAGGCTGTAGTAAGTTCCTCCCAGAGGACCAGAGAGCGTGGGGAGGATTGTACGGGAGGAGGCGGTCCCTAAGATAGCTTGGACCCAAGCCATTTAGGGCTTTAAAGGTGATAACCAACACCTTGTACTGGGCCCGGAAGCTGATAGGCAGCCA
Source organism: Sceloporus undulatus (assembly GCF_019175285.1). Lineage (NCBI taxonomy): Eukaryota > Metazoa > Chordata > Lepidosauria > Squamata > Phrynosomatidae > Sceloporus > Sceloporus undulatus. The sequence continues at coordinate 318,013,084 of NC_056523.1, forward strand.
GTGGAGGGACCTCAAAACCGGAGTAATGTGGTCCCTCCTAGATGTTCCTGAGACAAGCCTGGCTGCCATATTTTGAACCAGCTGTAATTTCCGAGTCAAGCACAGGGGTAGCCCCATGTAATAAATGGGGAAATTTCCTTCCTCCTTTGCTTTTTTTAAATACACTTTTTTGTATTCTTTCCCCATTTATTTCCTATTAATTGTTTTGCTATTTTGTTTTTATTTGTTAAGGGTTGCTTATATGTTTCTATTCTTTTTAAAGGGGAGAAGGAGTGGGAGGGGGAAAGGAAACAGATGTTACATGATAACATGGGGTGTGTTGTGCATATGTAAGTTTGTATGTTTAATAAAATTAAAATTTATGACAAATGATGTACCTGAATGAAGGTACAAACCTGATCTTTTGCTATGTACCCTGCTGCTGGAGTTGCAGCAATAGATAACTACAGAAGGAGGGGGGCAGTCCTACATTGTCTGTGAAGAGTGAATATTAAAAAGGGCAAGAGTCATCGTCCTGGTTCAAGAAAGCCGAATCAGTCTTGATTTCCTCTGTCAGAACTACCCAAGTGGAGCAATCTTATGAATTATAGTGAAGCTTTACTTGTCAGAAACAACAACAAAAAATGGATGTACTAGTCAGGAACAAGACCAGCAAAATATGTACTGAGATGCTGTTTTTCACTGCATTCTGCGAAGATCCCTGGCTTAGATATTCATGCTGCTTGACAATGGATATTTCAGATATTGGGCTGCAGAAGATGGGTCCACTTTTGAAAATAGGTTTTCACTTTCTGCAGTGAATGTAACTCGTCATTCTGTGGAGTAGCCATCGTTTCACTGCAGAACACATGTCATGTATGAAAAAGCCTTTTAACTTGGGTGCTTCCGGTTTCCCTACTGATTTTGCACAGTGGCTGGAGACCAGATTCACAATTAATCTTAATCCAACTTGTGTCATATACCTATGCAAATTCCTGTACATATGTGGTTATACCTTTTGGGGTTTTGTACAATAGACATATTCTGTCTGTATAAGTAGAGCTCTGCAAGAATAACCATTTCAAATACACTATTTTTTACAAAGCATATCCAGGGGTAGACATGTTGGCCATCCGGCAAAATGCAAAAGCATCTAAAATGCACAAAATAATGATCCCTTTATTGGCCAACCAAAATGGACAAGATATATGATGCAAGCTTTCAAAGCTCAACTGCTTTCTTCATCAGGAAAAGATGCTAACAATCAAACAGGAGAATGAAAAAAATACAGTTTTTTCCCCCAAAACCAAAAGTGGACTTACTCCTCCTCCTCGTAGCTAAGTGAGTGTTCATCTACACAACTCAAGCATGATGTAGTATCATAGTCCTTGTTATTTTTACAAAGTCACTTTGTCACTTTGGGGCAGCTCCTTTTGACTTCCATGGGGCTTTAATAGAAAAACAGTTGCATGAGCCCTGGCTTGACCCATCTGTTTCAAACAGGGTTGCAGTTCTCAAGGGATGAGTACTATATCACAACAGGGCCAGCCTGACCATCTGGCAGAGTAAGGCACCATCTCTGGAAGCAGATTTTAGATGCCATAAAACAAGGGTAGGCAACGTTTGTGGAAAGATCCCATAAAACAAGAGTAGCCACTTTTCTGCTCCAAGACTCTCCAAAGGCCAGAGAGAGATTGAAGAAACATGGAGGAAGTCGACTTCTGATTTGGGGACGGGGGGAGTATTTTAAAAAAATATTTAACAGTGCAAGATCCCCTCCCAACCAGTTTAAAAAGTGAATTTCTGCTCCTGGTGGCCTGTAGGGAGGACATTTCTCTTCCTTTTGTATCCAGAAAAGGAGCTTCTGGGGGTCACAAAACAATTGGAATTGTACAGAGGAAGGTGACTAAAAGGGTTAATGGTCTGGAAGCCATGCCCTATAAAGAGCAGCTTAGTGAGCTAGGTATGTTTAGCCTGGAAAAGAGAAGGTTAGGGTATAATAACCAATTTTTAATATATGAAAGGATACCAAATTGACAATGGAGCAAACTTGTTTTCTGCTGCCCCAGAGCTAGGATACAGAGCAATGGACTGAAACTACAGGAAAAGAAATTCTAACTAAACATTAGGAAGAATTTCTTGATAGCAAGAGCTGTTTGACAGTGGAACACACTGCCTCAAAGTGTGGTGGAGTCTCCTTCTTTGGATGCTTTTTAAACAAGGGCTGGATAGCCATGTGTTGGGAGTGCATTGATTGTATATTCATGCATGTCAGGGGACTGGACTGGATGGCCCTTGTGTTCTCTGCCAACTCTATGATTCTATGAACTTCTGGAGGCTGCATGTAGCCCCAGGGCCTCAATTACCAACCCTTGACATAAAGGATTACTGAATTATTAGATATTTTATTTTATGTTATTGTATTTGCACTACCAGGAATGGGGAGAGATGCCTGAGGGATCTGTGGCCCATGGACCAAAATAATTTTGATAGCTTGAGATCTTATATTGGGTTGGGGGAATATGTCATATGCTACTCTGCCCCAGGCACCAAATGTCTTGGGCTGAACCTGTTGAGCTTGTAGCCCTTCTGTTGATTTTGCTTGGCTGCCTTGTTGGTACTGTAAGAACAGTGTTAAGTTTAAAGTATGTGTTGTGTACATTTTTCCTCAAACTACAATTTAATGGTTTTGTTAAGGGAGGAAAAAATCTTTACAAACACAATTTTGGAATTAGCAGTAGCAGGGGAAGGAGGGAAGAAAAAGTACTAGACAGAATGGAAAGAGAGAGAGATAATGAAGAAAATGGATAGAAGAAGTCAGCACTTTGGTCTGGGAAAGATGCCATATTAGACAGCACCTTTTCCCAAGCTACGTGATCCTCTGGATGTACAGCCTTCAGAGAAGCTTTCTTCCACTTCAGAGAAAGTCACAACTTCTTAGGAAACTGCTCTTGCACTTCTTCTTTTGTCTCAGATCTGTTCAACAGACCTTTACTTTGTGGATGTTAAGAAAGACCAGGAAGCAAACAATATTATGTTTCTGTCAGTAAACTTGGGATGTCATCTTCATCTTGATAGCCACTTCAGGATCTTGGGTTGCATTGGAGACTGCAGGCAAAAGGGGAGAGGAAGAGAAGAAAGTCCTGCTGCACTAGTAGCTGCTGGCACCATGCTAGGTCTAAGCCAAGAGAAGGTGGTTTGTAAACATCACTGCAAGAACATTATAACTCAATACTGCTAAGAACACTCACAAAATGGCACCCTATGTCACTACAAATGAGGGGAAGTTGATTGTGAAGAGTGACATTGGAAGTGTGACATTGGAATTGTAGTGTGGGAGAGGTGAGGATCAGTCTAGTATGCCTTTTGATGACACAGCGTCTTCTAACTCCACGAAGACAGGCTTGCTCTCCCTTTACATCCAAACAGAACATACAGACCACAGCTTGAGAGGACTCAACTATTTCTCCTACAGTATATGAAACTTAAAATGTTAGTTCAGAATCAAAGTCTAGGTTGAAGCACTATGCATGCAAACTTCAAAAGGTCTCCACTGCCTTCCTGTCCCTCTCAATTGACTGGTGTTATTGCTCATCTTACCTGCATCAGTAAAGTAGTTCATAAGAAATAAGAATAAGAGTAAGAATATTAAGGGAACTCAATGAAATCAGCGCATTCAAAGAACATCTAAAACACTTGTTATGATGAAAACTATGGATAGTGTCAATTTCCCAATGAAAAGTAGATCAAAACCTAGAATCTGACTGGATTTCAACAATTTCAGAACTAGAGTTTGGGCTTACTCACTCTCCCATCTATTGACATGGGTATTGAGTCCATCCCTCTGCCCCATCTCGGATTCTCCCCTTTTCACTTGCTGCCCCTCACTCCTGGAACCTTCTTCCCCCGTGAGCAAGGGCCATCACTTCTTTAACCAGCTTCAAAACGGAGCTGAAGACCATCCTGTTCAGAGAAGCGTTCCCAGGCATTGCATAATTGTCACTTGCTATTTGATGTTCTTTAGTTGTCTGTTTTATTGAATCATTTCCTGTATTGCTATGTATTTTATATGTATTATCCTACTAGAGAGGCCCCTTCCCCACCACCTTTCCCTTCTCCTTTTGTGTTAGATTATAAGCCTAAGGGCAGGGAACCGTCCAATTAAAAAGATTGTATGTACAGCGCTGTGTAAATTTACAACGCTTGGTCTCATATCTTTGGAACTCCCTTCCAATAGATCCATATCTTAATTTTGCAACAGATTTTGCAAGCTTTTTTATAGATCTTGAAGATCTTCCTGCCCAAGGCTTCCTTTAACTAATCCTGCATGTTTTTAGAACAGCTGTATCGAAAATATCTGGATATATGTTCTGGTATGATCATCTGCCGTTGATCCCTTGTTTTCACACTTCTTCTATATCATGCTATCAGAAAGAGTTGTACTAAAAATGGAGTTTATACTGATGCAAAAAAATAAAACCACCCAAAGGGAAAGGAAGAGAAAAAAGGTGACAGAAGAGAAGAGAAGAAAAGAGAAGAGTATTCCTAGGATTCACAACATCTTGCCTACATTTCTAGCTGTTGTTTTAAGTATTATAGATTCAACTCATGTTTTAACTTTAAAAGCAGTCAATAGGAGCTGAGATTTTCAGCTCCAATGGAAAAAAAACCAAGCTGTTGCTGTTGCCCTGCTCTTGCCCCTGAATTGCAATGTGCAGCCTTCCATATTCCCACAGTTCTTCCTTTAAAAGGTTCCCTTTGCACAACCCCTTTAACGCCAGGAATGTCTTGTTAAGACAGACTTGCTTTCACCAGAAAATGATATTTGAGTAAAATGAGTCCCCTAAATGTTAACAGGCATGGTTATTTGCTGAAAAGCCAAGGTGGAGAAAAAGAAAGGGAATGGAAGATTTTGATCCAAGAAGAGACATTTTAGATTCTACGTTTTGTTGCAATTATGATAGGCAATTATTATGGAAGATGATGAACATGATGATGATGATGACAACAGGAGGAGGAGGAGCAGGAGGAGATAGCTTAGAGTTGTCAAATGATTTAAAGGATTTTTAATTACATAGCTAAATGTATTTTCACTATATTTAAATAAATTTGCATACAGATCAATCCTATCACCATTTGATGAACTCAAAAGAGCCTAAGGTTTGTTTGTTTGTTTACAGCCTGCCAGAGGTGCAGTAAGGCAGGCCTGGCTACAACTTACGATAAGCATTTTGCATTGTGTTTGGCTTTCTTAAAAGCATAAGAAAGCAAAACCAAGGTGGACTATAGAGTATTCAGGGCATGCATTTTGTCTGTAGAATACATTGTAAAGCGAATGTCTTTGGGAGATTTTGGGTATGGTGGAACCAACTTCACACAAAATTATTTGGGTCTTTTCCTCAGAGGCAACAGTAGCAGAAGTCCTATATATACCCCAGTTGCATCTCTGGGGCCTTACATCTCTATGGGGAGGATCAGTCTTTGCAGTATTCCCTCAAAGAGAGGTTTGCATGACACAGTCTAACATGCGGACTAACACCAGGGGTGGGGCAAAGGCAGAAAAATGATCTCCTTTTGCATGGAGACTCCAATATCAGTTGGGTAGTGAGACCAATGTACTTTAAAAGTGCTATTCAAGGAGATGAAGCTATATCAGGGATAGGGGGTGCATCTATACTGTAGAAATACTGTAATGCAGTTTGACATCACATTAACTGCTACAGCTCCATTTTACAGAATTCTGGGATTTGTAGTTTTGCAAAGCATTAGTATTCTTTGGTAGAGAAGGCTGAAGACTTTGTAAAACTACAAATCCCAGGATTCCCTAGGATGGAGCTACAGCACCTAAAGTGGTGTCAAACTGCATTATTTCTACAGTGTCAACACATCTAGGGTTCAGCAACTTGAACAGTTTCATCGACATATGAACTAAAACCCTTCTCATCAGGACATTCTGAGTACCATTCAGAAGTCCATTAGATTGATTGCTTTATCTTCTCTTCTTTGGCCTCTGTTCCTGTTCTGTTCTAAGCACAGAACAAGAATGTGGCTCAGTTAGGAGGGCACCTTTTGCCATGTAGCAGGATACAAACAGCCTATTGCATTGTCTCCAAACTCAGGACCTGGAGCCCTTTCCACATTACACAAACTGAGTGCAATAGTTCCACATTAATCTGCCATGGTTCCATGGGATGTGCAGTTTGAGGAGCAGCATTTAAAATCCATAGTCAGAGTCCTCCAGTGTCTCACCAAGCCCCAGGATTCCCCAGGAAGCAGACATGACAGTTAAAATGGAACCAGGGTGCTATGACTGTGTAGTATCAAAGGTCCTCTGGGGCGGCTCATCTGTCCACACACTTATTTTGATTGCAGATTTTGTCACCTTTTAATAAAGCTGTGAATCATCCTATGTTTCTCAGCACCTCTTAATTTCTGGGCATTGCAGCAACAATGGAATCAGCTCTTTGAACTGAGAACATTCCCTATTTCTTTCTGATGACTTCATTTTTTTCTAGGGGGTATGCTGTCAATGAAGAAACTCAGTCCAGTTCCAGAGTCACAACTGCAGGGCTGAAATTGCCAAAAGTTATCCATCCATTGCTCAAGGAAATAAGCAAAGGTGGTAGAGTCCATTCTAAACTTTAGCCACTTGTCAGCATGAATGTTAACTAAGATAGAACTCTCTTTGGCTGGAGTGGGACCTACAAGCAAATGAACAGGTTCAGAATTGCAACTCTAACTTTGTAGGAAAAACAGCAGAGTCCTGTGGCACTCTTAACAATTAATATCTTTGTCATGATTTAGTTCTCTCTTTCTTCACTCGCTGCAATACTTTATTACTGGATTTGACTGCTAGGTTGTCATGTAGATGTGTAGAGACTAGCTACCACTTATGTCGCATCAGAATTTTTTATTTATTTAATTTATATGTCACACAGAAAGGGACCCAAGGTGGCTCACAGATCAAACAGTTTAAAAATTTTACAATTTAATTTAAATTTAAAAACAATTAAAATCATAATTCTAAAACCATATAAAATCACATAAAAGATACAATAGTTAAAAACATAAATAGAGCACCCATCATGTATAAAAACCTCCCTGACATCAGTACTAAATGCATTGAATGCAAAAGGGACAAGAGCTTTGGGGTAGAATCTTGTTGGTCCTGACAATCCTGACTTTTGTAGTCAGTGATGTATCTTTGTTGTACACTGCCCTGAGATCTTTGAATAAAGGATGGGGTATTAATATTTTAATATAATAAATAAAAATATCTAGATCCTACAAATCAGCCCTTTCAAGTTCTGACAATACCTTATTGCCAGGTCCATACTTGGTTTTGTTAAGTTACTCCCACAACAAAAATTACTTAATGCCATTTGTTGTTGTTTGTCATCAAGTCATTTCCAACATATAGTGACCCACAGAAGAAACTATCATGGAGTTTTCTTGGCACAATTTGTTCAGAGGGGAGTTACCTTTGCCTTCTTCTGAGGCTAAGAAAATTGAAAGCCATAGTCTGGAAAATCAGTATGCAAGCACCTTTGAGACAAACTGAAAGAAAGAGGATGGTAGCATGAGCTTTCTTAGACTTGAGCCTACTTCCTCAGATGCCTGCATCAGAAGAAGTAGGCTCAAGTCTAAGAAAGTTCATGCTACCAGCCTCTTTCTTTCAGCTTGTTTGTCTCAAAGGTGCTACAAGTTCCCTTTGCATATTGAGGCTGAGACAGTGTGACTTGCCAAAAGTTGCCCAGTGGGTTGCCACAGCTGAACAGGAATTCAGACTGTCTCCAGGGTCATAGTCCAACACTTGAACTACTACCATGATCAATTACAAGATGTTTCTTAGACTAAGTAGTGCACCTCAGACTTTATACTGTGTGTCTCATAAGTCTAGAACAGTTGGTCTGTGGTTTTGGATGAGGAAGGAGCCACAGAACAATAAAGCCTGTACATTTCAAGTTTCTAAAGAGCCTACAGTCTTGTTTTGGAGAACTCAGGTTTCTGAACACAGCACCATTTTACAATCACAACAAAAGAAAAGTGGTTCATTTTTCCTGCCAACAAATCTAACCAAGGCCAAGGTCACTTCTCCTTGGCACTGATGTATGACACAGAAAAATTAAGGGAAACATTTAAGATCATAACATAGTTTTTTGTGGGTTTTTCAGGCCGTGTTTTAGAAGAGTTTATTCCTGATGTTTCGCCAGCAACTGTGGCTGGAATCTTCAGAGAATGCTGGCATAAAAGAGAGTCAGGTATATATATACTGTTAGTTGAGAGGAAGAGATTTACATGTTAATCTGTGTATGATTCTGTGGCTGAATGGCAAAACTTCAGGTTGAATGGCAATGCCTCATTCAACCACAGTACAATACACAGATTAACATGTCAACTTCCTGTCAGCAACAGTATATATAACCCACTCACTTCCATGCCAGCATTCTCTGAAGATGCCGGCCACAGATGCTGGTGAAACTCAGGAATAAACTGCTCTAGAACATGGCCTCATAGCCCACAAAACCCACAAAAACTTTGAATGCTGGCCATGAAAGCCTTCAACTTCACATAAGATCATAACAGTTCTCTTAGATATTTCTGGGATGTCCTGGTCATCTCGGCCTCAGAGGGAGCGATCAGGCAGACCCAGCACCATCAGGGACTGCCTGAAGCAAGAGGCCCCTCCCTCCTCAACTGTCATCTCGGCCTCAGAGGGAGTGATCAGGCAGATCCAGCACCATCAGGGACTGCCTGAAGGAAGAGGCCCCTCCCTCCTCAACTGTCATCTCGGCCTCAGAGGGAGCAATCAGGCAGATCCAGCACCATCAGGGACTGCCTGAAGGACGGGACTTCTCCCTCCTTTAACTGTCACATTGTATTTTGTATTGTATTGCAGTTTTTTACTGTACACCGCTATGATCATTGCGGAATAGCAGTCTATAAATAAAATGTATTATTATTATTATTATTATTATTATTATTATTATTATGTTTTAATAACATTAGTTTAAAATATTTTAAAGGAACTCATTGAAGGGACAAGGTACTCCACAACTTCTTTGTGGCTCTTAGAGTCCTTGATGATGATGATGATGATGATGATGATGATAGTTGTTTTATTTTATCAATCATGCCTTTTCATTGGACAAAACAATAGCTTCTGTTACTTGAAAATCAATGAGATCTTTTTTGAGTTTCGGCCTTCTTACAGCTGCTAGCTTCTACACGTGATTAGAATTTGCATCATATAGTTTCCTGGGATAGAAAGTGAAATGAATTCTGAATACTTAAATCCAAACAGTGAAAGTGGGGGAAGAAAAATAGGAAAAAAGAAAAATTAGTTTTTCAGTCTGAAAAATACTGCTAAACTATTGATAAATTTTGATAAAAGCAGCTGATAGGATATTGAACTGTTGGACTGATACTGCTTTGTGACTTTAACCCTTCCATGGCAGGATCAAGAAAAAAATATATACTGAATGTATTCTGGTGTGTTTTTCAACACCACTGGAACTGTGACTGAGAATAAGGTAGACATTGTGGTTACAGTTAAGAGTTTTTCATTTTTTCATTTTTATATTTATAAAAATATAAACACAAAGAAAAAGAATGGAGATAGAAGAAGAAAAAGGGCTAGAGTGTGCAGTACATATGACATGAATATAGATTAGATATATTCATAGCAGCTGACCATATTTCCAAAAATGCATTTTCTTGAAGTTGACATCTATAAAATACCTTTTCAAGAATAACTAAAGCAGTAAGATATTTTCAACACCGTGAATGATATATAGTGAATTTTATCCTTCCAGCCTAAAAGTCTAAATCTTTTAGAAACAGTAAAACCACACAAGACTGAACTATGTTGACCCTCAGTTGTATTCTACATTACAGGGATATATGGTTATGGTTAGGATTAGCAATAGAGTTTAATGTGCACATTTTGTCTTTTCTAAAATTGCTGAAAATACCAGTGTACCCCTACCCCCCAAATGGTGTCAACCTAATAGCAACCTTCTTGTCTTGTCATGGTTCACCAAAAATAGCATGCAACATTTTTGTCCCAGTACATAATAAAGTAATAATGAGAGGGACATAAATATGGCTGAACTTATGCTTTCTTGCTTTCTTCTTCTGTAGTCGGCTTGCTTCAAGGCCTAGAGGTTAACGGACCAAATAAGGGAACAGGAAACCCAGAGTGAGTGTGCTCTGAGATGCAAAGAGCAGTGATTTACAGTAGACTCATAGAATGAACTAGAGAGTAAAAGTGCATGGGCTATGATGGCCCCTACCTTTTGTTCCTGTGTGTGTCCACCGTACACACTCACACCGCACGCACTCACCCCCCCCCCCTTCGCCAGAGCTCTGAAGAAATACAATGCTCTGGCTCTGCAGTGGCCTTGAAGAGAACAGGATCAGCCTAGCAAAGTATCTCTTTGCATTAGCTAGTATCCCTTTGCATTCCAGACTCCAAGCAAATGTAGAGCCAATAAGAAAAAATGTGTGAACACTGCATGGACAGTGAATGCAACCAATCACTTGATGTTTAGACAATAGCCAATTAACTGCCTGTTGTATAATCATGTGTGTACTAAATAGCCAATTAAGCTAATGCTATGTAAACAATGAACTGTGTTTTGCTATAAAAACTTTTGGAAATGGCTATTGGGCGCGGCAGCAATTTTATCACCATCTGCTGGTGTGCTGTTGTCTTGGCCAAATAAAGTGCGTTTTGCCTATGGACATTTCGGGTTCTCGTGTCATCACTTAAGGACACTCCTTTCAAATGAACATGTTGGGAATGTTTCCCTAACAATACCACCATCACAGGTAAAGCTAGTGAGGACATGTGCACACAACCCGCTAATGTTCTGTGGGACCACCCACATGCACACTCAGAAACATACACAAGTGCATCACAGGTGCACTTCTATGCACAGTGTCTCCACATGTACAACTTCAGCTTTGTCTGCCTGTTTTCTGCCCGTTCTGGTTTTGTTCTGTTCGCATGACGCATGGCCCCACTGGTCTGAACAGTCAGGACAATGTCCAGGTTGTTCAGCACCAAAGTAGGATATGACAAACTTACAATACATTTTAAAAAACGTACTTTTGGATTCGGATCTTCTAGGAAGATCTGGAGCCCTCCATCTCTACACTGAGCTGTCTGTCTGCATGCATCCTTCTGAGCCTCCTGGTGTCTTCTCTATTACCACCAGTCACTTGTTCTGAGGTCAGAGTGAGGTGCCCAGCCAAGGATCAAGTTGAACCACACTGAGTGGGTAACTTAGGGCCTGAACAGACAGGGCAAAATAAAGCTGCTTCGGATCACTTTGAAGGTACACTATTTAAATGATGCATGTGCCCTAAGAGGCCTGAAGCCGTGCTAAAGTCATGCTCCTGTCCTAAGGACTGCAGTTCTGGTGCAGCTTCTGGCCTCTTAAGATGTGTGTTTCATTTAAACAGCATACAGTACCTCCAAAGTGACATGAAGCAGCTTTATTTTAGCCTGTCTGTTCGGGCCCTTAGTGTTTCTTAAGAAGGAATTACGACGATCACAATAACTACTTAGATTAACTATTGTCTGGAAAACTGCTAGTACCTCGTTCCTGCATAAGATCCCCTATGGAAGTAATTTGACATTTTTGTCTGATGAGGAGCATCCTCATTCAGTGTTGTGGAAATGAAAGCCTTGTTTGCATGGGCCAGGATATTCTAAGGCCGGTGCATTCTGACCTCATAACGAAGTGGCCCATGGTAGCAGTGGATGCACCAGGTGGCACCACATGATGCCCAAGCAGACAGCTGCCCAGCATGGGAACAAAGGATCAGGTAATGGGAGACAGGATAGTTTGTGAAGCCCTTGGAATATCCTGGCCCGTGCAAACAGAACATTCAATTCCACAACATTGACCTTGAATAAGGATGCTCCTTAACAGACAAAAATGCCCAAAGACTTCCACAGGGGATCCTATGCATGAGTGAGGTGCTAGCAGTATTCCAGACCATAGTTATTCTCAGCAGTTATTCTGATCATCATAATTCCTTCTTCAGAAACACTATGTTTCCTACTTTGTGTGGTTTAATTTGATCCTTGCCATATGAAAGAGGGAGAGGGAAGAAGACAGAAAGAGAAGTAAAGAAAGTGCCAATCTCTCCGTCCAGCAACAGCTGCAACCCTGCTCCTGACAGCTACCAGATATGGCAACCTTTCAGCAAGCACAGCCCAGCTTGGAGCCTCAGTGTCAAAAGGCCATGCGGCCTGCCATTAAAATTCATTACTGTCACAAGATCGAAGACCTCAACCAATGCTTCTGACAGGCCTGAAATCAACAAATGAGAATAGTAAATTAAAAACAAATCTATTTTTTTTTGTTTTTGTTTTTTTAGAATAAGACTGGAGAGTTGACTAATTTACTGCCTGGAACTATTATGATTTCCTTTCCTAATTTTCTCAGCTTCCTTTCACTCCCTTTTTTTCTTTCCTCTCTCTCTGTCTCACACTTGTGAGCTAACATCAAATTAACTGCTTTTCTTTCCCTCTTCTAAGCCTATTAGGATTTAACTAGGAAAAGTTGAAGTAATTTTTTACGCCCTGCTTAAATTGTCTTGGTAAGAATAAGGCTGGGGCTCCCAGCTGTCAGGCCTCCCAGAGGTTCAATACAGTTAATCCCAAAAAGACTTCAGCATCATTTCCAAAGGTTGTAATGGCATTAAGTCATCAGATTAAAAAACAACTGTTTTACTTCATCCTGTGAGTAGAGTAAAGGTTGCAAAGTGAATAGAGAGGCAGCAGTAGTCAAAGGTAAATGTTCACACACATGGCATATTTTTTAAAAACTCCTTTGTCTTCTTAGTCCCAATTGACACGTGGACTGCAGAAAATTACTTCTGAGAAACAGAGGAAGCTGTTTTCTACCAAGTCATACCCTTTGCCTATCAAACTCAACATTATCTGCTCTAACTAGTAGACCTATCTCAAATAGATCTTCACTAGCCGCACAAAGGGTATATCTGCACTGCATAATTAACACAGTTTGATACCACTTTAACTGCCATGGCTACGGTCTATAGAATTCTGGCCTTTGTGCTCTGTTGATATATGTAACTTTAGGAAAGTTGCTAGAGCTGGAGATCTCTAGCAGAGACCTCACCAAACTACAAACCCCAGAGTTCCATAGTATGGAGCTGTGATGATCCCTGCGGTCCAAGCTGCCAACACAGCCACCCTGTTCTTGGCCTTAGCCCCAGGGGATCCCTTTAAAATTCCCCTAGAGTCTCCTAAGTCTCTATTCCCACTCTCTGCCCAGGATGGAATCAGGGACCATTGCTTGTAAAGCTAGTGGTCTACAGCCTCCAGCTTTTGTGTCATGTCTTTTTAGATTGTAAGCCTGAGGGCAGGGAACCGTCTATTATCCCCTCAGTTGTAAGCCGCCCGGATTCCTAGTGACTGGATGACATATAAATAAATCCTATTATTATTATTATTATTATTATTATTATTATTATTATTATTGCGGTACCATTTTAGTAGTGTTCCACTTGGAAGGAAAAATTAATTGGTATTCATTGAGTTTTCTTTCATGAATTCATCCAATTCAGTAATCCAAAATGATGTGACAACTAATGAACAGACATGCATACCTTCTCCCCCCCCCCCCCCAAATCATTGAGAGGTGGTAGATTTTTTTTCCTTTTCAAATTATGCACAATTAAATTCACATTACAAATGACATCCTTACCACACATCCAGCTACAAGAAAATAAGGGGAGATATTCCCTTTGATGCTCCCTCTCTCTGACAACATAGAAATTGTCATGCTGGTAGAGGGATGGCTGCACCACATACCTGGTGGGTTTTGGGGAATCTTGGTCATTAAAAGCAAGTTGCAATGGTATAAATCTAAATTTGGTCATCCTAATTGACTAACTGGATGACAACCACTCTTTAACAGAAACATATCTGGCAAAATGCACAGAAGATTGACATAATTCCTCATTTTAGTTTTGAACTTGATACTTGGGAATCTTGAATCCTGAATACAAGCAAAATTGCAAACAAAACAAAAACTGATATTTGAACTCACACTGCTTACACTGCCCTAAACACATCCAGAATCAATGGGAGTTTTGCCTGCAATTAGTTGTTGTTATCAGAACCATCATCTCTTCAAAACACAGTGCAAATTAAGGTCAACCTCCCTTTATTAACACATACATGCAATTGATGGAAACCCACAGCAGTGTAAGGGTTTTGAGCAACAGCATAATATAATTAGTTAGAGGAAGATCTCTGATACTTTTGTTTTATATGGAGTATTGACTGGTGAATGGTCACATTAATTCTTCTCCATGGGTATAAACAGAAGTGACTGCACCAATTAAAAATCCTAATTAAACAGTTTTTTTCCTCTAGAAAAAAATCAATTCAAGAATTTCAACTAGACTGTATAGAAGTCTAGGAATTATTTTTTGTGGATTTTTTTTTTTGGGGGGGAGGCTGGAAGGGAGATATACAGCATCTGTGATAAATTTGTGCTTTTTAAGATAAACTGCAGATTCTGACCCTATCTAAATGTGTATCTCTGCCCTCTTCTATTTCTTGTCACAATCAACCATCTTGTTGGCTTTCCCTTTGCACTCACTGATACTATTACAGATGTCAGGAATCTTGTTGGAGAATTGGGTCTTCATAAGCAGATTGACATCTGCAGGAATTAGAACTGGGTAGGTTCTGTATTGTCCGTATCCAGGAAAGGGTTGATGGGTTGATGTTAGCTTACTACACAGGGGAGCCAGCAATTGACTGATGCTCATTCTTCCCATTGTGCATCAGGACACCAACTGAATTCCAATGTGCATTGAGACACTCTTGCTAGTGTCCCACTACTCATGTTTGCAATTCACTAAGAAAGTTTCTTAGCACTCCTACTATGTAGCTATGTATAGGTAAAGTTATGTAATGCACAATGTGTTAGAGTATTCTAACTGTTATATTTATCTAGTGCAATGATCTGTAATGGACATATTCTTATCCTCTCTCCTCCAGAGGACATTTGAGTGTGGAGATTTCATTTATTTATTCATTTATTTAGTAAAATATTTTTATCCATCCTGCTCTATAGTGAGAGAGCCATTGTGGCACAGTGTTTTGAATGTTGGACTACAACTCTGGAGACCAGAGTTCAATTCCCAGCTTGGATATGCAACCCACTGGGTGACCTTGGACAAGTCACATGCTTTCAGCCTCAGGGGAAGGCAATGGCACACCTGCTTTGAACAAATCTTGCAAAGAACCCCCACGATAGGTTCATCTTAGGGTTGCCATGAGTCATAAATGACTTGAAAGTACACAACAACAACAACAACAACAACAACAACCTCTCTATACAACAGTATCAGCTGAGATCCTGCAACATCTTTGTAACTGTGGACTGGCAATGCCCCCCATCTTGGATCTTCCCAGCCTGGCACTGAGAACCAACAGACAACCACAATAGTTTCTCTCAAGACATCCTACAACTACGAGTGCACTGCAGACGTTTCCTAGCACTCCTATCTCCAATGCTTCAGAAACACTTTGGTCAGGGTGCTACCAGGTTAGAAAGGTATGTTTTTAGGGTCTTCGTTCATTTCTTCGTTCAAATGTGACCCCCGCAATTAAAATATCCTAATTCCAGCATATAATATTGTAACTATTGAACAGGAAGCCTGCCATCATGGTAGAGTACAATAAAATCAACTAGACCGGTTTAAAACAATGTAAATGGTGATCATTATTTGAAAAGGCTAAAATTGTATTCAACAATTTAACCATTAAAAAACTCTAAAACTAGCAAAAACAAAAACAAAAATGATTTTAAACCATGCACATCTAGCCTCCAAACCCATGTTTGTATTTAAAATGGTAATAACGGTACTATAAATTGGGTGCCATAGCAGAGAAGGCTGTCTCCCATATAATCACTGTGCATATTACTATAACTGATGGGACACAGGAGAGCCTCACCAGCAAACCTCAAATTCCAGGCAGATATATATAGGAAGAGGCACTCCTACAAGTATGGAGATCCTAAAGCATTTAGGACTTTAAATGGCTTACCAGCACCTTACCAGACTGGAAGTATATTGACAGCCAGTGCCACTTCCTTTAAAACTAGTGGTACATATATGGTCTCTGTGTTCCAGCCAGGCACTTTGCTTCATTTTACTCTAGCTGTAGCTTCTGAATTGTTCAAGAGCAGTCCCATGTAGGTTCCATTGTGGTAGTCTAACAGGGAAGTTACCAGTACATGGACAACTGTGGCTAAGTCATCCCTTACCAAGCAATAGTTTACTTGAATACTTTAATTGAAAAACAGAAAGGTTTCTTAGCCCAGTCCACGATGCCACATGAAAAGACATACTGTATATACTCATGTATAAGTCTAGAAATTTTTGTCAAAAAATTGAACCCCCCCAAAAATGAGTCTACCTATCCATGGGTCAGTGTAAGTACTATACTTTAATTCTTATTTAAAAAAGAACAATCACCTAGAGAAAGGGCATAATTGCTCCTAGAATCACTGACCTTCTCTCTATCTATCTCATCCATCCAGCCTGGAGGAATTTTGTAATGTTTTTTGACACTGTTTTGCTTTGCTTCATCTTTTAGAGTTTTTATTGCATGCCCCTAAGTTTTACCCTTGATTTATCCATGGATCATGTCAAAATCCTTAATTTTGGTCCCAACTAATACATGAAGTCAACTTATAGTCGAGTTTATAGGGTACACTACATGATCCTCATATAGGAGCATGATCCTATTCTCCTTCTGTGCGGTCAAGGAAATGTTTTAAATGAAGTCCTTAAGGTCTCCCTGGAAGAAATAGCAATAAGAAGAAAAGAAGAGCATTTATTTATCACTCAATCACATGGATCAAGGTTATTCCTAATAAAAATAGACTGGTTGGAGCAGACCCTCACCTTCTATTGTGACAGACTTGAGAAAGATGACAATAAAGCTCTAGTAATCTTAGAACAATCCTTCCACATGTAATTTGATTGAGAACCAGGCCTCAAAGCTTGAATCAGAGTCAGGAGGTATCCATTTAATCAAGTATCTTTTACAGTATTCATCACCATCCTTACTCACTTAATTATCTGTCAGACAAGAGTATCAGGGAACGAAGGGCAGAAAATAAAACTGACACCTTGTGAGAAGTGGCACAACAAGAACAACAAGGTCTCTTGAGAAGTGGCACTACACAATATTTGCTCAACAAGCACCAAGTTCATTTGATTTACTTTCGGGACACTAATGTGCCCTATTCTTCTGAGACAATGGGCCAAGCAATTAAAAAAGAGCAAGCTCTTCTGCGGCCGGCTTGAATGGAGCCAGTGAATAGAGCCACTTCAAGGGGTAGACCTTAAACAGATGCGGTTTCTTTGGTCAATGGAGAACATAAAGGGGAAGACGGCTCCTTGAGGTGCCTATTGTTAAGCCGAGGCTCCGCGGGGACAGCTTAATTTTTTAAAAAAAGACAATGAGTCCACATAGATCCAAGATGTGCCCATTGTGCCTTAACAACTGTGCAGTGAAGGCCTTAGCATGGGACAGCAGTTCCCACCTGGAGTCCAGGCCTCCCCCTTGTTTTTTTTTTAACGGGAGGAACAGTGAGGGGGGAACATGGTGACCAAATGATTTAGTAGCAGATGTCTCATCCCTGAGCTCCGCACAACTACACAGAGACTGTTAAGTCCCCCTGAGGAAGATAGTTTAGCCTTCCCTGCAGAGAACTGAGAATCCTAGTAATTTATTTTACCTACTGCTGTGGCTTGGGGGGGGGAGGGGTCTTCTTGCCTGCAGGGCATGAATTACAAAAGCACGCTGAGTAATCGGCAAGGACTTCAAGTGTAGCTTTGGTGAAATTAGGAGGGGAGCATCCATTTTGTATCAGTCTGAAAGGCGTTTCTTTGCATTGCACAATTAATACTTTCCAAGCCACAGGGAGGGGGAGATTTTTGAAGGCAGGAGAGAGGGGAAGAAAGAACTCCTTTGTGACACACTGTGAGCAGATGGGTTTTTTAAAAATAAATAAATAAATAAATAATATGCTTTAAAAATGAAATAATGGCTCGAATCCTATTGGTTAGTCCCAACTAGAACCATTGAGTCAATGGCATTTAGCGATCTGTCAGTTTGCCATTCAACAGTTGAATCCATGTATCTGGTCTAGTATCTGGTCCAGGATTCAAGGCAATATATTCTGCCAATTGATTGACACAGAAAGCAGAATCCAGCAAAAATAATGCACTTTGAGAAAAGGATGAGATTCGGCATGTAATGTCAAAATCAATGCACCTTAACACTGGATCAAGGCCATCATTAATCCAATAACATAAGTTATTGAAAAGAACATTGCATGTATGACTATACATTATGGGAAGAATAATTTTTTATTGAATATGTGGTCTGAGAAATTGCCAAGATTTTTAAAGTTGGCATATTCCAGCCATATTAAGCAAACCTATAGCCATTGAAATTCACAGTGCAAACTACTGAACTCAGTGGAATGTCCAACTGAGCAAACACATATAGGATTGCACTGTGAAGGTCCCTTTGATCTCACTGGGGGAGTTACATTTTTGCTTAAATCTCTCTCGTTTAAATCACTAAAACTCTCAAGTACTAAACATCGACCACATTATACATCATATATTGCTGAAAAATATAGTCAAAATTGCCATTCTGTTTAAAGCTTTCCATCATTTGTTTGATTTAGGCTCAATGTTAGCTTGCAAGGTATACTCAGTCTTATATTCTTCTTAGTAATCAGTAAATTTTTATCATGATAAGAGGTTTGGGGTAGTGGTTTGAGTGTTGGACTGCAACTCTGGAGACCAGGATTCGATTCTCAGCTCAGCCATGAAATCCACTGATGATCCTGGGCAAGTCACATGCTCACAGCCTCAGGAGTAGGCAATGGCAAGGCTCTGAACAAATCTTGCTAAGAGAAACCAATGATAGGTTTAACTTAGTGACACCATAAGTCGGAACTCAGAAATTACTTAAAGGCACACAACAACAACAAAGAAATAAGATTAATTGACAGTTAATACTAAGCACATGTTAACGTATCAGTCTCAGATGTTAATGCTGTGGGAGCTGAGAGCAGATCAAAACTGGCCTAGAAACTAATGTTCACACCCCTATAAGCATGGGTAAACATCATACAATAGAGTTAATCGGTTCTATCATTATTTTCCAGCTAATTTCAAGGAAGCAAAACCATTTCCCGGCAGCTGTAATGGGCTGGATGAAACAAATTGAAGCCTAATCCAGACAAGACACGGGTGTTCCTGGTCAGCTGAAAGATGGTAGTTCTGGGAACAGGAATCCAGCCTGTGTCAGATGGAGTTACATTTCCTGTTTGCAGTTTAGATTGTACTCCTGGATTCAGCACTGAGTCTGGAGGACCAGGTCTTGATAGTGATCAGGAGTGCTTTTGCAGCGTTAAAGCTTGTACACCAACTGTGCCAATTCCTGGAGAAGTTGGCTGTGGCCACAGTGGTACATGCCTTGGTTACATCCTCTTTGGATTATGGTAATGCACTCTACATAGGGCTACCTTTGAAGTTTATCACTTGGGAGGAATTTCTCTTAATTTCAAATGAAAAGAAAGTGGGGCCAGAACGCATTCATGTGAATTCGCTACTTCAGCGAATTGATGTGAATTCGAATTGCATTCGAACTGATTTCCCATTGCCCGAAAATAGCTTGCCATTGCCTGAAATTGTGTGTGGTGGTCTATCACGCAATAACGTGAAACCCCATGATTGTGTTCAGACTGACTTCCCATTGCCCAAAATTGTATTTGGTAGTCTATAATGCAATAATGTTAAACCCCATGATTGCATTCAGATTGCCATTGGATTATACTTCCAATTTCCCTTGTCTGATAAACTTCTTTGAAAAAGGCTCAGAAACTTCAGTTGGTCCAAAGAGCTTCAGCCAGATTGTTAACTGGAGCTGGTTATAGGGAGTCCCTTGTGCAACAGCTTCATTGGCTGCTAGGCACAATTCGAAGTGCTGAGTTTGACTTATAAAGCCCTATACTGTACATCTTGGGCAGCAAATAATAACATTTTTGTACCATTGGGCTTTTACATACTGACAAAGGCTGGGCTTTTAAATGTTGTGCAATGCAGATTTTAATGTTTGTATAGAGTTTTTTTAAATATATATTACTATTTTAAAATTTTCTTGTTTTTAACTTTATACATTGGTTTATGTTTTTAAAATGTTATACCTTTTAATGTTTTTGTATTGTTTTTAATTTGTAAAGTTTTGAATTTGCTCTGTGCTGTCTTGAGTCCCTATATAAGAAAGGCAGGATATAAATAAATTAAATAAAATCATAATAAATTGATGGCAGATTGTTTGGAATTAATTCACACAATGTTCTAAGATAGACAAGAGGAAAATACATAGGTGGAGACCCAGCAATAGGACAATCAGTGTGCAACTCAAAAAACAGGGCAGCTAAGTATGGAAAAATAGGCATGGATGGATATGAATAAATAAATAAAACAATTTTAAAAATTGGCCAGCTGTTGAATTGTCCAGAGGACACCAGTTTCCCCCATCAATCTTGAGCCTTCTGCCTTTTTTACATTCTCGCCCATCAGGCATCGGATGTCAGCTTCAAATAGGTGTTTGCATTTCCCCAAAGAATACAGCTTATCAGGCAAAAAACTTGATTCTTCCTCAACTGGGCAGTTTTACATTTTCAGCCATAATTAGAGGCTGCCACTGCTGATGGCTGAAGCATATACTTAAGTTTTAGCATAGGAGAGGCCCAACTGATTGCAGAGACCAAAGAGGGAAAAGAATGATCTCTATCCCTCCCTTTGTCCAGTGAGGAGTCCAGTCTTAGCAAATTCTTTTTCAATGTATTCCTGGTTTCTTGGAAACAGATTTTGCTAGTGAGCAGGGTGGGATCTTCTATAGGATGGGCTGTGGCATCACTAGAACGGTGCGGGGGGTGGATCACACCAGATGACACCCTAAGCAGGGGTGATACCATTGCTCCTCAAACATCTATGTCTGGGCAGAAATGGCATGTGGCATTCACCTGTGTACCATTAAAATGTTGAAGACATGGGGTGAGTGGGGTGAGGCTCAGTGGGAAAAGAAATGTGAGGTCCCAGGGTGTGTGTTTTTAAATTAAAATTTAATTTTAAAAAATCATTTTTAAAAGGATAAAAATAAAAATTTTATTTAAAAAAATTCTTTTAAAAATCACCTTTTATCAAATTTTCACTTCAACCACAAGAAACTATGTATACATAAATGCACTGAGGCGGTTCATATGATATTGTAATTTAAAGATATAATTTTAATTTTGCTAGTTGCTTTATGTCACAACTATTATCACCATGACATTCAGTGATATACAGTAATTACAATTAATGAGAAAGGTTACGACAAAATATATGACTAAAGATTTTGTATGGTGTGGAATAAGAAGAGGTCAATGACACCACGCTGGGGACACCAACCCTAGTGACATCACTGGAGATGGGATGAGTGAGAATTTCATTTCAGTTGAAAATATCTGCAAATGACATTACATTTGCCATAGAAAGAACTTTTAAAAATAAGAATTTTAAGCAAGGAGGATAGGATTGCAGCGTAAAGATTGTAATTACTGAAGAATCTGACATTTAAGAAGATGATTGTAATTTTTATTTTGTTTGTAAATAATTGATGTGTATTATGTTGGTTTTTAAACAATAATATTTTTTTTTTTAAAAAAAAGAAAGAAATGATGCTGCACTTTTCACTCCACTGATTTAAGCAACTTGGATTTAAACCTGAAACAATTTGGGACACTGCTGATGCTCATATGTACCTGCCCAGGTTTATGATCAGTGTCCAAATCCCTGCTGACAGGTCCCAGAATGAAAAAAGGCATTATGACAAGAATCTTGAACACAAGTTCAGCCATCAAGGCATGGAGAGCTAAAAAAGTAAGTAACATGTGGCACTAAATGGGCTTTTCCTCATGCTGTTGAGATCCTAGCAAGACTCACATTTTGCCTTTCACACCAGGTTATAGCAATGGTAGACAGCAAATGGCAATGGAAAATAAGACTGCATCTATATTGCAGAATTAATTCAGTTTGACAGTGCTTTAACTGCCATGGCTCAAATCTATGTGATTCTGCAATTTATAGTTTGGTGAGATATTTAGCTTTCTACAGTGTGATATCAGCCTCAGAATAAGATTTCGGTCCCCTCCTCCCATGAAATTTGCTTCCTTACCTAAATTTCTAGAGTTACACCTGTATCTTTAGAAATACATTTTAGGCTTCCAAGGAGAAGGATACAATAAGATCCTGGAAAACCCAACACTAAAACACTTCCCAAATTGCTTAGAATATTGTAAACATACAAGAAAGCCTTTCCATGCATGTACACATCATATGCTGCAGGACTTGCCTTTCAGGCATCTATACCTATGTGAGAAAATTCACTCTGAACTTTGTTGACACAATTCAATTGTTCATCAGAGAAAAGCAAATTTGATAATTTGAAAGAAACATATTTCCTAGTCACTGTTATTTGGCTTACACAACTATTTTTAATGTGAAAGATATTGTATTTTCAATTGATTTGATTCTTTGGAAGCTTCTTAACATGCTTTCTAACCAAAATACATTAACTGGGATTATTATTATTATTATTACCTATGAAAACCTTTTTTTCCCATAGAAACGCTTATTGTGATTGATGCCCAAAGTCCCCCCCCCCCGACACACACACACACTCCCTGTTTTTGTCTCTGCTCTCCCAGTTAAAATGGTCTCACTACACCCCAGCTCTGCTGGCATGACACCAATGTAATCATTTAGTCAATCTTCCCTTCAAAATAATGATGTTCACTTGACATCCGCTATATTTGTTTCTTTTATTAAGAATCCAGGATTAAAGGAGAGATATTTGTGATTAAAGATTTGTACAGTGACAAAGCAGGGAGAAGGTATTTACAGCAACAAAAGTATCTCTTCCCACTTTCTCTGTTGCTTGCTTTTTAAATAATCATCTGCTGGATAATAGATGTAATGAACTTATTATTCACTGTATTTCTCAGCTTGCATTACCCAATTAAAAACTCCTGCTTAATGGACCAGAATTTAATCTGGAAATGATAGAAACTTCAACAAGGAGGTTTTTCCTTCACCTTCATGCCACCTTCACAGCTTCACCTCTAGTAATACTGTCTTTCCAAAGCAGCTCAAGGGCTTTGTGAACATTTAACACTCGGCTGTGAAAAAGACTTGCTGCTCCTAAATCTAGAGCTTTCCCCCTCAACCTCCCGCAAACTAGACTTCCTGTATCAAAATGTAGATAGCTGTTAGCGAATTCAAGCTCCTTTGCTATTTCACATCCCATTTCGACTGAATATATCTCTATTCAGTGCAAAGTTGTAGAGGCAGAGTTGCACATGTGGTGCCACTGTGCATGAAGATGCACATTGTGCACTGCACATGTGCAGTGGCTTGCATATTGAGTTGTGCAGTGTCACAATACACTGACCAATTGGCACTTTCCAATAACTGCATAACTCCATTTTGGTTCATCTTCTTGATGTAGAATCTCAACCAGTCTGTTTTCATCTTGTACAGTGGGCCATTGGTACCTTCTGGGTTTTGGTTCCAGGATCCGCGGTGGTTACCAAAATCAGTGTGTGCTCAGGTCCCATTAAATACCATGGCATAGTAAAATGCTGTCCCTTATATAAAATGACAAGATCATTTTGGAATATTTACCTATTGTTGTGTGCCTTCAAGTCATTTTTGACTTATGGTGACCCTAAGGTGACCCAACTATAGGTTTTTTTCTTTTGCAAGATTTGTTCAGAGGGGGTTTGCCAAGGCCCTCTCCTGAGGCTGAGAGAGTGTGACTTGCCCAAGGTCACCCAATGGGTTTCATGGCCAAGCAGGGAACTGAACCCTGGTCTCCAGAGCTGTAATCCAATGCTCACGCTACTACACCATACTGCCCTATAGGTGTGTGTGTGCGTGTATGTATGTATGTATGTGTATAGCCATAGATTGTATATTGTATATTGTATTTACTTTGTTGTTACCCGCCTCGATCCTCAATCGGAAGAGGCGAGATATAAATAAATATTTATTATTATTATTATTATTATTATTATTATTATTATTATTATTAGGTTGAATCCATGGATAAAGAGTCTGTGTATACAAGAGGCTGACTGTAGATTTTATTATTTTGTAAAAAATAGAGAAAAATTGTGATTCAGTTTGCATACTGGTTTAGGAGGAATTAGTTAAAATGAATAAATATATAATTACATTAAAATACCTAATGGTTAGCTTTCTCTCACACCTCACTGTGGTCTAAGCTTCCTCTGCTATGCAGCACAGTGCTGCTTTGATGTCAGAAATCCCTTGTGACTCTGGCGCATTACAGACCGCCTAAAAACGGCGGTCTGCCGGTGCTGCTGGTTGCTGCGTCCGGGAACTGCAGCGGACAATAATAATAATAATAATAATAATAAAATTTATTTATATACCGCCCTTCTTAGAATCAGGGCGGTGTACAGCAAAAAGCATACAACAATATAATAATACAAACATAATTTAAAAACAGCACAGTACAATAAAAACAATAAAATTCATGCCAGCTTGACAATGCTGATGGACGTGGGGGGGGGGGCGGGGGGTAGAGCATTCTGGGGCGAAATAGTCAGGGGTAGGCCTGCTCGAAGAAGTAGGTTTTCAGCCCCTTCTTAAATTGGGCTAGGGAGGTGGCTAACCGGAGCTCAAGGGGCAGCGAGTTCCAGAGGTTGGGGGCCGAGATGGTGAAGGCCTTCCTAGAGGTGGAAGCTAATCTAGCCTTTGGAACTCTTAGAAGTTGCTGCCCAGATGATCTGAGTGTGTGGGGCAGATTATATGGAGAGAGGAGGTCCTCCAGATACCCTGGGCCCAAGCCATTTAGGGCTTTATAGGTAATAACCAACACCTTGTACTGCGCCCGGAAGCGAATAGGCAGCCAGTGAAGATCTTTAAGCACTGGTGTTATATGACTGGCCCTGGATGTACCAGGGACCAGTCGGGCTGCCATATTCTGCACTAATTGCAGCTTTTTAGTATGGTACAAGGGTTGCCCCATGTAGAGCGCATTGCAGAAATCCAGTCTAGAGGTTACCAGAGCATGTACCACCATTTCAAGGTCCCTCCGGGCCAGGTAGGGACGCAGTTGGCGTATCAGCCGAAGCTGATAACAGGTGCTCCTGACTGTCGCATTCACCTGAGATGTAAGGTGCAGCGACGAGTCAAGGAGCACCCCCAGACTGCGTACAGAGTCCTTCACGGAAAGCGTGATCCCGTTCAGGACAGGTGGAACCACAGCCATCCCTGGACCGGGGGAACCTATCACGAGTACTTCCGTTTTCTCTGGATTCAGGCTGAGTCTGTTTTCCCTCATCCAGCCCATTACCGACTCCAGACAGGCCACGAGAGGAGAGATTCCATCCCCGGCCACTGCATCAGTCAGATTCATAGAGAAGACTATTTGGGTGTCATCAGCGTACTGATAACCCCGCACCCCATGTCTCCGGATGATCTCTCCCAGCGGTTTCATGTAAATGTTAAAAAGCAGAATGGCTCCTTGAGGGACCCCAGATGTTAGGGCCCTCCTATCGGAGCACACGTCTCCCAGCTGCACCATCTGGAACCTCCCGGAGAGGTATGATCGGAATCACTGGAGCGCAGTGCCCCCGATACCCACCTCTGCCAGGCGCTCCAGAAGGATAACATGGTCTATGGTATCGAAAGCCGCTGAGATGTCTAAGAGCACTAACAGGGACAGGCTACCCCTGTCCATGCCCAGACGGAGATCATCGACCAAGGCGACCATGGCAGTCTCAACCCCGTAACCCGCCCGAAAGCCGGTTTGAAATGGGTCTAGATAATCTGTTTCATCCAAGATCGATTGAAGCTGGATTGCAACCGCCCACTCGGTCACCTTCCCCAAAAATGGCAATAGCGAGACTGGCCGATAATTGTTATGCAACAGGGGGTCGCACAAACTGTGCGGTTCCCATACGCAACAAAAAGAAGCCGCAAAAAGCGGCTTCTTTTTGCACCCCAGAAGTGGCGCTGCGAGTCGCTAGTCATGCACTTGTGGCGTCACTTCCGCCGCACGATGTGCAGATGCTATGCGTCCGTGATGTCAAGATGGCAGCACCCGTGTAGAACGGGCGCCGCCATTTTGTACGCGCTCCACGCATCCTAAGGTTAGTACGCGCAGAGCGCGTACTTTCCGCCCATCCAGAATGGGCCACAGTCACCAATAAACAGCCAGCTGGCCTCTCCTTATATCCTCTGTTAAGGTGAATCTCTTTTACCTCCTCTTTCATAATATTAGAATCTGGGAGCATCTACTGAAGCTGAAACCTAGGAAAATCAATTATCAAAAATACTTTTCCACACTGTGCCCCTGTGGAATTCCCTGCCACAAGGTGTACGGATGGCTGCCAATTTGAATAGCTTTAAATTTACAGAGATGAGAGTCCTCAGTGGCTACTAGCCCAGAAGGTTATACGTATATATACCCCCACCAAGGGCTATTAATCTGGATCTCACCATATGAGTCACTGGGGGTGAATGTTGAGTTGAATGAGCCTTTCACCTGATCCTGTAAGTGTGAATCTAGTATTCTCTGAAGCAGCAGGCTGAACAGCTCATATATCTTCTGTTCTAAAACAGGGCTATTACACCAGGTACATTTTGAGTCGAGTGCTCTTATAGCAAATCGAGTCTCTTGGTGTAAATGGGGAGGGGGGGGTTCCACTGAAATGATAGCTGAACCTGGAATTATGATAGCGAGTTATGTTCATTCATCAGCTGCCAGCTGAAGCAGGCAACCAAGGTTGATTCCCTTACTGTTGATGCTGTGAACTCTGCCATGGGAATGAAAAGCTTTCATCCTATCGCATTAGATTCTACATAATTAAACCTTTCACGGAGGCTTTCTATATTAACTCATAACCCTCAACTACTTCTTAGGGCTGGAACTCCATGGAAAACAATCCTGTATTTGTCTGACTCATTTCTCTGACTCATAACTGTGAAAGAAGGGAGGGGGTTTATAATGACAAAAATGTACTGCATGTACAGTTCATGTACTGAAGTTCTCAGTAGCCATGCATTGGTACGATGTAGGCCTAATGGCTTGCAATGATCCCTGTGGTCCAAGAAACCCAAACAACGGTCCTGTCTTGGCACTTAGTTCCAGCAGATACTTTATTTTTCCCCGAATCTCCTGTTCTCTGTTCACATTCCCTGCGAAGTTGAATGAGACTTTTGGGGAACTTCGAATCACACTGCCACCACCTAGTGAATTTATAATAACCTTTCCTTAACACACACTGGGACTTGTTAAGGATTTATAGTTCCCTTCCCTTTCTAAACTAAGCAAGCGATAACCGAACTAAGGCATGTGTAAAGAAGTGTAGGAATAGTAGATACTTTTAAAAAATATATTTATTCTATTAACAAAAATAATATAACCCATACAAGGTCCTTTGACCTTGCAAGTACAATACGTATAGTTAGATATTCATTTCAAGCAAGCCAATAGAAACAAAATTAATAAGGCCTAAACCATTCTAACTGACACATTCCTAAGTACTGAAACAGAGATGCAATCTTCCAGCCGAGATGGGTTTGAGATGTAGTTAGAAGCCTTGGCCTAGCACAAACTACCTTCCTAAAATATGCTTTCTTCACACAGGCTCAACACTGCAGTTTTTCCCAACCGGCAGGACCCACATCAAGTGAGATACAGTGCACTCTTGTTTTACGCAGGGAATCCATTCCAGACCCCCCCCCCCACACACACACGTAAAACAAAAAACATGTATGCTTGAGCCCCATTGTAAGTAATGGGGCTTGTGCTTGCGGCAGCACGTAGCACCAGCGGTGCACGCGTGGTATGGGCACACAAACCATTGTTTCTTCTGGTTCACAGCACCGGAAGGAGCAGCGTATAATGCACCCACATATGATGTGGGCACACTGTATTCTCCAGACTCCCCACTCCAGAATCTCCTCCAACTGAGTTTGGAGGCCTTTTATATCCCTCTGTTGGAAGCTTCTGGAAGAAAATCTTGCTCCTGCTCACTGATTGGCCAAGTGGGCCTTTCATCAGCTGTGATGTGTTTACTCATTTGCATGTACCTCCCTCCCAGCTTAACTCTTTATTGCCTGCCACAAGTCTTCAAATGACTGGAGGCCCAGTCATTACATGGCTCAATGTATGTAAGCTCCTGGCTTTCTAAAACACTGACACTCAGCCTTTCAGATATGGGCTCTGACTATGAAACAGCATGGTAGAAAATGGAATTGGGCTGAGGTCCTATTGAGAACTAGCACTGGATTCTGCTCTAAAAGCATAATTCTACAGTAAACTTTAGATGAGACTAACCCAGAAATCTCCTTACACAAATTATGAAAATGTTTAACCAATTCTTCAACTTTCCAATTATGTAAGCCTAAAGCCTCCCAAAAGATCTTATAGGTTGTATACATAGGCATTACACTATTGGGGGCTGGGAAAGAATGTGGAGTTTTGAGGGGAAAATCTCGACATGTGAAAAATCTCATGGAGGTTGGTTGTTTTCTTGTCTTAATCTGTTGAGACATTCATTCTCCTTGATGAGGAGAAAATCCACAAGTATGGTATACATCCCCAGTGCAGGGTGCCACAGTCTCAGTCCAAAGCCTTTGTTGCAACAGTTTCATTGGCTAGCAGCTCCTTTCTGTGCATAATTCAAAGTGCAGGTTATGACTTTTAAAACACCACCCATCTCACAAACAAGTTATCTGAAGTACTATTATTTTCCCTTATGGACTAACCTATACTGTGAGATGTGCTGGGGAGACCCCTCTCTCTGCCTTACTACCCTCACAGGTACTCCCTCCCTAACTGTCATCTTTCGGCCCCTGAGGGAGAGAGAAGGCTGGCCCAGTGCCATCAGGGGCTGGCCTGAAGAAAGAGACTCCTCCCTCCCTAACTGTCATCTTTCGGCCTCTGAGGGAGAGAGTAGGCTGGCCCAGTACCATCAGGGGCTGGCCTGAAGAAAGAGGCTCCTCCCTCCCTAACTGTCATCTTTTGGCCTCTGAGGGAGAGAGAAGGCTGGCCCAGTTCCATCAGGGGCTGGCCTGAAGAAAGAGGCTCCTCCCTCCCTAACTGTCATCTTTCAGCCTCTGAGGGAGAGAGAAGGCTGGCCCAGTAGCATCAGGGGCTAGCCTGAAGAAGGAGGCTCCTCCCTCCCTAACTGTCATCTTTCGGCCTCTGAGGGAGAGAGAAGGCTGGCCCAGTAGCATCAGGGGCTAGCCTGAAGAAGAAGAGCCCTCCCTCCGGTCCATCTGCCTTGGTCCTGGCCTCGGAGGGAGAGAAGAATGCGGGACCTGATTCCCTCCCCCCCTCACCATTCCCTTCTCCTTTTGTGTCGTGTCTTTTAGATTGTAAGCCTGTGGGCAGGGAACTGTCTGTTATCCCCTCTATTGTAAACCGCTCGGATTCCCAGTGATTGGGCGGTATATAAATAAAACCTATTATTATTATTATTATTATTATTATTATTATTATTATTATTATTTGGTGGGTGGGGACAATGGAGAAGGCCTTCTCTATGTCTGCCCCCAAGCTCTGCAACTCTCTTCCCAGAAAGGTTAGAGTGGCACATTCCCTCAGTGATGTCACCCGACTTGGAGACACCTGGTGCGAGGGGTGGTGCTTCTGGTGGGCAGGACCTCTGGTGTGCGCACCCTGCATGGGAGCAGACACACACAGGGGTGTGTGCACACACAAATGAATAGTACATGTAGCCCTGCAGTGGCCCGGATGGGGTGAGCAAGGCCTTGTGGTGGCCTGCACAAGTGCTGAAGGCCTTGCAACAGCCCAGAGAGGGCGTCAAGGCCTCGTAGTGTCCCGGATGATTTGCCCAAGGCCTTGCAGCAGTCTAGAGAGGGCATGCAAGTCCTCATGTTGGCTCAGACAGGGCACCCGTGGCCTTGCAGCAGCCCAAACAGAACGCCCAAGGCCCTGGAAAAGTCCCACAGGGGGCGCGAGACCAACCGGGTATGATTGCACAGAACGCTGTTTACCATTCCACTGAAGTGGTACTTATTATCTACTTGCATTTGCATGCTTTTGAACTGCTAGGTTGGCAGAACCTGTAATGAGAGCTCACCCCACTATATGGCACCTGGGCCTCAAACTGCCAGCCTGATGATCTTGCAATAAACAGAGTCAACACTTTAACCACTTGAGCCACCGCATCCATTAATTACACACATTTTAACTTGTTCCTGATTATTTAATTATGTTTTAACTTTTGTATTTTGTGGATGTTTAACAATGTTTTTTAATTGTTGTAAAATACTTTGAGTCCCAATCTGGGAAAAAGGTGAGATAAAAATAAATAAATAAATAAATAAATGAAATACAAAATTCTGCTGTTTCAGAAAGAGATATTGTACCATCTGTTCATGGATCTTCTGCATTTCATGTCATTTGGCTCTTGGCCATGTTTTGCTACAGATGCTCAATGAAATCTCTGTGTTTCCAAAATAATAATAATACAGTTGGCCCTCCTCATTTATAACTTTGACTTTTGTGGATTTAATTATTCACTGATTTCATTAATATGTTCTCTCTAGGAGTCTCTAGGTCTTACAGCATGACTCTTTTGGAAGTTGACTACAGAGTCCTGTTGGTAAACTGCAAGATTCTTAGAGAAAACACTTTTTAGGCATTTGTATGACCTCCAGCATGATTCTATAGTCAATGTCACACAGATATTGACCATAGAGGTGCTATGACTCAAGGAAGACCTTGAGATTCCTTGACAGATGTTCTCTCAGGTAAAAAAAAATAGTGGTGTTTTTTTATTTGCAGTTTTTCTATTTTTACAGGGGATCCTGCTCCCCTAATTCTGGTGAATATGGAGGGACCACTATAATAATAAAAACAAGACCTCTGATGGGAAAGGAACAATAAAACAGCCTGTTGATTTCATGACCTGTTTGTATCTAGTTGGCCACCATCTACATCAAGATTATGAATTAGAAGGACTTTGGATCTGGTAAAGCATGACTTAATCAGAGCTTGGAAAAGTTTCCCCTCTGAACTAGAAAATGCCCCAGCCAGCATAGCCAATAGTTATGACTGTTTGAGAAGGGGGATCTCAGACTAGTATGGAGCCCGGGTGGCACAGTGGTTAAATGCCGGTACTGGAACCACAAGGTTGCGAGTTGGATCCTAGGGCTCCAAGGTTGGATCCCAGGGCTCCAAGGTAGCTTTTCTTAGGTGCTTTGAAAACACTGGTCCTTGTCCCTCCTGTGCAAACCAGTATCACAAGGAGCCCGTTCTTAGAGGCAAGATAGTGAGAAAGTGTAGATGAGGTGACAATTTCACCATATGTCTTCTTGCAGCAACCTCAAGCTGCAGGACTGAGAAAAAATTCTGCCCAATCCCTAAGAGTTGCTCCCTGTTGTGGTTTATAGGACAGAATAGCAGAGCTGTTATTCTTGGGCTTCATGGCCCTGCTGGATCAGACCAAAGGTTCATTTAGTGCAGCAACCATCCAGATGCCGCTGAGAAATTCAAAGAAGAACATGACTGCCACCACCTATTATACATCCCCAACATCTGACATTCAAAGCTATAATGCTTCTGCACATAGTGAATCCAGATAGCTATGGTGGTTACACCTCGTCTCCATAAATTTCTCACAATGTCATCTAAGCCTATTTGTATGGAAAAGTCCCATTCTAAGAAAGAGACAAAGGATGAATTCTCTCTACAATAAGAACGAGGACCTATTGCCACCTTATTTTTTCCTGCTCAGAATACTTAAACCTCTAGGTCACAATAGAGAAAGAGATCAGTGCCATCCCCCTGAGTTTGCATTGAAGGAAGTTCATTGGGGTTTTGTTTCCCTCTGGAACATATCCATCTCATAACTCCTAAGGCTGGCAATGGGATGAGAAATATCTTGCTCCAGAATTCCATACAGTTCTCAGACCTGTGGTACATTTTTATGAAGGAAAATATGTACACAGCTAAGTAGTCATTTAAAGCAATGTGCATAAAAAAAATGCATGTATTTGAAAGTCGCCCACAAAGGTGCATTAGTCAATCAGGGGAAATGCATGTGTTTTTATGTGTTTTTATGTTTTTATGTTTTTATATTTTAGAAAAAATATACACAGACTTCAATTTGGGAAAGAGACCTAAAAAAACATAGTCTCACAAACTGATTGGCAAGTGGGATACGACAAGAAATAGGTTGCCAGATTGACAACTAGCATGTGCTTCTTTCCCTTTAAGGATTGTGTAGAAGAGGTATTTCAGCAGGTGATGTTGTCACAGAGCTAGGGAACACCTGTTCAAATTCCATTTCCTACACAATTCCCTCTCCTATCTAACCATTAAAGGGACAGGCACCATCTCCAATCATTGCTCTGGCAATCCTAAACAAGAATGTTAATAGAAGTGTGAAAAAGAGACTGAGTGTTCTCACATAATCCTGGGCCGATTGGAAGATTATCAGAATTGTTAGAAGCACTGCTTCAGTTAAAACATATTATGGCAATGAGAGTGCTTAAAGTGCTTCCTACATGCCTCCAGACTTCTATGAGCCTGAACAGAAAGGCCAAAATAAAGGTGGTTCAGGTCACTTTGGAGGTATGCTGTTTAAATGATGCATGCATCCTAAAAGGCCAGAAGCCACACTAAAGTCACACTCCAGTCCCAAGGACTGGAGTGCAGTTTCAGGCTCCTATTTCTCAAGCTTTGCATTTACTTACCCAAAGTAGGCAATGAGATGTTCGTGCCAGATCCACTCTTTGATTCTGGTTGTGGGGTTATTGTTTTGTTTTGCAATGTCCTGGATTTAATGTAGATGGACCACCCCAGGTTTTCTATTATCCAGAGACGTCTCCTTCTTACTTCTTCCTCTTTGGGCATAGTTGGTGTTGAGTCATAGCTCCATACATCTCTCTCTGAAACTGTCTCTGAGTTAGAAGGATGTTAGGGATCCTTAGCCATTCTCTACTAAATGTATAATTAGAAGCACTAAAACAACTTTTCAGGTATATAACTTTAATCCTGTTTGTTTGCCTTTGTCCTGGAAAAGGTAGTCTCAGTAGGATATGCTAGAAATTCAACACATGTCCCTGTTTAATCTCTGATGAAGGAGTCTGCATGTTAACATTTCGAATATCCATCATTTCAACAGAAGGGTCTAATGTGTACCCTGGGAAACTCTAATCCAATCCAACAGGAATTAATCCAGTAGCACTTTCAAAACCCATAATGGATCTTGTAGTATAACCATAGCTAATGAGGAATAAATGGGTGTTCTATTTTCTGCACCATTTGCTTGTTTTTTCCCAAGCACAAATTTGTTCCATCCCATTCTCATATCAGTTTGCAAATGTGATTTTAAGCCTGCATGACAAACCAAACCCATTCTCTACACATTTCCTTGCAAGGAATTTATCCCTAGCATGTACTCTGTTTTTTCAACTAGTTTCCCCCATTGATATCATTTCATGTTCATTGTTTCCTAGTATATCCCTCCAAAAATGTAGAAATTGTGTCTCAGTTCATGTTTTAACTCTGGAAAAGTGAATCCAAAACCAAGGCGCCCTCATTTGCTGAAAAGGGTGGTCTGAAAAGTGCCCTCATTTGCTGCGCGGAGGAACCTCAGCCTCCAAACCACACGGCTCCTCCACGAAACAAAAAGCAGCTTTTTTGCACTGTGGAAATGATGCCACAAGGCGCCAATGGTGCACTTGCGGCATCATTTCCGCCACGTGACATGCGGATGCTAGGCATCTGTGACATCAAGATGGCGGCGCCCATGTAGAATGGGCACCGCCATTTTGTATGTGCTCGGCACGTACTAGGGTTAGGGGCGTCCGGAAAGGATGCCTGTTTCTAACCCTAGTACATGCCGAACACGTACTAGGGTGCCTGTCTGTAACAGGCCACAGCCAGT
Source organism: Sceloporus undulatus (assembly GCF_019175285.1). NCBI lineage: Eukaryota > Metazoa > Chordata > Lepidosauria > Squamata > Phrynosomatidae > Sceloporus > Sceloporus undulatus. The sequence goes on from NC_056523.1 coordinate 318,047,160, forward strand.
CTTCTATTCATCCACTCCATCCCTAAGATAAGTGCCCATCTCTATCATACAGATATAAATTCCACCTCTCCTCTCCTTAGCATTTTCATATAGCTGTAGTGGGGTTATCAACACCTAGACTCACCTGCATGTCTTGGGGTTTAAGAAAACACCTCCAGACATGATCACAGATGCCATGCAGTAAGCTTTGTCTTTTTAAGTAGCTACCTACCATGCAGCTCCTAGCTGTCTGAATTCACTCCATTTGGCGGGGGGGGGGGTTCATTTAGATTGACATCAAACCTAAGCTAAAGCAAAAGAGTTACATATCTTGAGAGCTAAGCGGCTCTTCTATTCATTTGTGACTGTGATATTTTTGAAGTCATGAGAGCTTGGAGTAGCACTTGAGCACAGCAGGGAGCTGTTACACAGAGATACACTATGAAGGGTTGGCATGTGCTGAGAGAATTTCTAAGCTTTTCTCAGGAGTCTGTCTAGCATTTTGGATACTGCAGCTGTCATACCTGTTGTAGGTAGAGGAGGGAAATAGCTTCACTGGTTCATTTTAGGGCTGTCATGCAATTATTTGACCAATTGTTTTAAAACTGTGGACATGGAACACTGATGCACTTTCTATGACAGTCAACTACTGTATTTTCTTCATTTTTGAGAGTAAAAATTACATCTTTCCAACGATGGGCTAAGTGACCTAAATGGAGGAAGAAGTTTGATTGCTGCAGATTTGCAAAGAAAGAAGAAAAGAAAGAAAGATCATTTGTTTTGTAGGATCAGAGCTGGGAAGAGTGGCTAAGCTGACTGGGAGATTCCTAGAATTATAGTCCAAAAATGTAACATGCCCAGGCTTTATGCAGGATATTATCCTGTGTCATTCAAATGGTGATGGATGCTTGTCTGAGCAGCATCTGCACAATAGCAAGCTAGGAGTGCATCTACACTGTAGAAAAAATGCCGTTTATCACCACTTTAAGTGCTGTAGCTCCATCCTCTGGAATGCTGGGATCTGTAGTTTTACAAGGTTTTTATCCTTCTCTGCCAAAGAGTGATGGTGCCTCACAAAACTACCAATCCTAGGATGCTGTAGAATGGAGCTGTTGCAGTTAAAGTGGTGTCAAACTGCATTATTTCCTCACTATGGATGTTCCCTAAGAAGCACTTAGAAGGGAATAGGCCATGGTAAACCAAAACAGCATTTCCAACAAAGATGGGCATTTATGCTAGTATGTGACTTCACTTGTGAGTTACCCATTTGGAAAATCTTTCTGTTGCAAAACAAAGCAAAGTAAAGATATATCCACTTCTGTAGATGATAAAAGATGCAGTCCTGTGACACTGATGCCATCACTTTTCTTTCCTTATACAGTTTTTACCCTCTTTGTCTGACAAAGAGGTCAGTCTGCTTCAAATGCTAGCACAATATACTGTATGCCTTTTGAGTGCCCTAATAAAAGTATCACCAGGATATGTATTTTGGATTTGGTTGTATACTCTTTTTTAAAATGGATAAATGTCCCAAACACATGATGGGACTTAGCAGCAAAATATATTCTATCAAAACAGTAGCAAACATCCATACTTGAGATCTCTCCAAAGACGAAGGAAAAACCCACAGAGCCATAAAATCTGTAGCCCCATTTCTAGAGCAGACCATGACCAATAGGTCCCATACTGGCAGAAAGGTGGGTAGAAATTTTAAAAATCTTTAAATAACAAAGTACATGCGCCCTTTGTTTACAGGGGGGATCCGTTCTGGACTCCCCTGTGTAAAACAAATAATGCCTATGCTTGAGCCCGATTTAAATGAATGGGGCTCATGCATGTAGCGGTGTGGTGGCATGGCGGTGTGTGCACACCATGGGCATGCACCCCATTCATCCCTATGGTACATGCCACCCCTTCCTCCCCGTGCAGCTTTCAGCTGAAAGGTGTGTAAAGCACACCTACATATGATGCAGGCACACTGTAAAAGTCATCTCATTATTGCTGCTGTACAATAAATGGAAAAATTAGTGAAGTGAAACAGAAAAAAATAGTTACTAATGAATGTGCACTGCTACATTTCCATGCGCTGAGTGTCCCTGAGACATTTGCTAGTTCCACTCCAGTGAGAGATATCTTTGAGTTGATGTAGGTGATCTGGATTCTTCACGGGCTGAAACCATCCCTGCAGCCAATTTACTCTTTGGAGCAGTTATTTGTAATTCGCTCAACCAATATGGGTGTGTCTGTTGTTGCATACGGGGATGTAAGGACAAAGAAATGTTTGTTAGGATTGGAAGTAAGAAAGAAATATGATGATTCATTCTTTGGACACTGGACTGAACACAAAAAGGCAATCAAAGCTGTTTCAAGCTTCTGAGATATCATCAGAAATTCATTGCCTAGCTATCTGGAAACTTTCATCTGCAGCTTTATGCTCTAGAAAGAGATGTCTTTTTAATTTAAAAGAAATCCACAAACTTAATAATTATTATTATTATTATTATAATATTATTTATTTGTATTCCACTTTTTCACAAAGAAATCAAAGTGATTCCAACAGTATAAATAAAACATCAAACAATTAGTGGCGGGATACAAAGCCATATAGTAGTATAGGATACGTACTAGGGTTAGGAAGGGGCGGTGCTTCCGCACCCCCCTAACCCTAGTACGTACCTATACTACAAGATAGCGGCGCCCCTCTACATGGCGCCGCCATCTTTACGTACTGGACGCATAGCGTCCAGAATGTCGCGGCGCCTATGACATCGCGAGCTGCGCCAGGCGCCTCGGACGTCATAGAGGCGCCGCAAGAAGAAGCTCCGAAATGGAGCTCTTTTTGCTCACGCGGGAGCCGCGCGGTTTGGCTGCTGCGGCTCCCGCGCAGAGCAAATGGCGGTTTGTCCCCCGCCAAAAATTACAATTTAAAAACCCCAAAACCCGAACCCGCCCACCATGATAAAAACAGTGATCAAGCCATAAAAAGAGATTAAAGATCAAAAAAATTAAAACTTTCCAATAGAAATACATTAAAATTTTGGGCAGATTAGTGCAAGAAATGAGTCTTCCTCTAGAGGAGGGGGGACGGGGGCAATGGGGGCAATGGTATCAATAAATTTGCATGTCGGTATCAATAGATGTTCTATGTTCTATCCCAGTTTCTATGGCCATGTCAACACTGACAGGAAAACCTGGCTTGCCATTGGGCCTTCCAGATCTGTAGGGAGCACCAGTTGTCTGCACAACCAGCACCCACAATGGGCAGATACTGGCAGCACTGTCTACACACTCCCTAGAAGGCCCTTCTCCCTCTTTTCCCACAGCTCATTGGGGCAATGGTCTCCTATTAAACATCAGTACACTATACTGATGGCATTGCTGGACTAATATGTACTTGTGTGATCAATGTGCACATCTGCAAAAGGAATGGTTGTGCTAATGTACGATTATGTGATCAACTTGCACATCTGTAAAAGGAATAGTGCTGGAGGAACCATGCGGACTTGAAAGTCAAATTGCGGTGGTGAGGAATTGGGTGTTCTGGGTGGAAAGAGTTCAGTAGCTTGCCCACCCAATGATGCTCCTCCACCCATCAGCACACTGCTCCACTGTACACAAACCCAGAGGATTCTCCAGAGTTTCCACCCTGATCAGGAGCAAAATGGGACTCTATAGATGCCAGAGAATTGCCCTGAAGTGCAGACTGGGTCCATGTTTCACCCATTTTGGCCTTGTACATTATCTGAACAGGTCAGTGCAGGAACAGGGTGGGAACATTTCTTTTACTCAATGCACACACCATCAGTGTCTCACTTGTACAGCACAGACATTTAGAAAACACATATAATGGCTGAAATCCTCCACATTATATTTTATTCAGAAGGAAAATAATTAGAAGCATTCTACTTGTGGTACCTACAACTGCAAAGTAACATGTGGACAAAGAACTGGGAAGAAGGAGGAAGTTCCTTGTTAACAGAGCTGAACAAAGAGCCATTGCCTTAGCGAGTATCTTCCATTATGCAAACCTCTAGGAATATAATTGGCAAAAATGACTCAGGTTGTGTCTTTGCAATGGCCTATTACGTTCAGTGGAACCTCTTCCTTACATATTAGTGTCATGGAATTAAAATGAGATAACAGTGCCATTAATAAACTATGGGGAGACATAATTGATCTGGGGAGGTTTAATGATCACTGCAAACCATCGAGCGCAGGGTGACTATTCATCTCTCTATCATTGTCCAGGTCCCCACTATTCATGATGATGGGCTCAGTCAGAAGGGGGAAGCCTTATCTCCATTAATGACTGGGATTTAAAGAGCTCTCTATAGAAAGATAGATCGTTATGGCCTTGTTTTATTAATTAGGCATGGCTTTCTGTAGCGCTGTATCATTTAACAAAGAGGGCAAGCACCTTTTCACTTCAATAAGAAATTCCCACCTCTTCCTTTGACATTTCGAAGGTGCAGTTTTGGGGTTCTATATTAGCCAGCATTGGTCTGCTTCACTCAGACACACTTGTGCACCTGTATGGAACAGTACCCCTGAAGTATTATCCCAAATGGTGGTGTGTGAATTGTTTTTGGAAGAAGTGAAACATTTTTTAATTAGTTATGAAACCAATGCTTAGGGAAGGACATAAGTAGGAATGGGATCCCCATTTTTGACATTCCAGCAATGAGAAGGATCTTTTTGAAAGCAGTAGGGGAGCAATGTTGACCAGCAGTTTTTGTTGTTGTTAACCACCCTCAAGGAGGTCTCGACTCATTGCAACCCTGTGGATGAAACATCTTCAAGACTCCCTAACCTCCACTGCTCTGCTTAGTTCCTGCAAATTCATACCTCTGACCTCCCTAATAGAGTCCATCCATCTAGCATCTTTTTTCTACTTCCCTCCACCTTTCCTAGCAATGTTGTTTTTTTCCAATGAGCCGTGTCTTCTCACAATGTGACCAAAGTACAACAGCTTCAGTTTTGTCATCTAGACGTCCAGGGAAATTTCCAGCTTGATCTTTCTAGTACCCATTTGTTTGCCTTTGGGGCTGTCCATAATATTCTCAACACTCCTCTCTAGCACCACATCTCAAATGAATTGATTTTCTTCTTATCCACTTTCTTAATTGTCCTGGTCTTGCATCCATACATGGGAATAGGAAAATGGTCAGAAGTACTATCTGCCATTTTCAGGGTGGGCACTTGACTAAGAATTCTGTGGATTGAGGACTTTGTGGTGTGGGGACATGGTAACTTGCAAGATTCAGCCACCAAACGCACATCTCCTGCTGTTAATATAAGCAGGAGTGAGGAGCAGGTTACAGAAAGAAGAAAGAAACAGCAAGTGGATTAATGTGACCAAGAAAACAAATCCAATCTGCACATACAAATAACAATCTTGCATTTTAAAACTGAAGAGAAATGGAGTAACAAAATGAAAACACAAATATTTGCATACACATATCCTAGGAATGTTATAACCTCATGACTAATGGCAGCTTGTATGAGTCTTCCCCTCAGAATGTTGCAGGTTGGATGAGACAACAAACACAATTTACCTCACTTTTGTTTTTCAAATAGACATACTCACTAAGAGAATCAGGTATTAATTGTTATTCAGTTTGATTTAACTACGAAGCAGGGTTCAGAAAAAGGATGGTGAAAAGCTAGTTTGGTTTTCATTCTAATGTGAATCCAGATAATTTACACTTCCTGAAACATGCATACAAAACCAAAATGTAGTTATCCTTTGATATTTATTCTCCAAATTTGCAATGCACTATTCCATTCAAAAATGCATTTAAATATGTATATGTTAAAGTGAAGTTAAAGTGCACACTTATAGGCATGCATATAAGTAAAAACTACATACAAAAATACATTATATTAAGGTAAATACACTAAACAGAGCCAGTGTGGTGTAGTAGTGTGAGTGCTGGTCTACAACTATAGAGAACAGGGTTCAGTTCCCAGCTCGGTCATGAAATCCATTAGGTGACTTTGGACATGCTCTCGGCCTCACTTTGCCTTAGGATCGCCATATGTCAGAAATGACTTGAAGGCACAGAATAACAACAAAGACTTAGGCCCATTACAGACAGGCATATAGTACGCGCAGAGCGCGTACTCAGATTAGGAAGGGGCGTAGTATTGCTCCGCGCTCTGCACGTACAAAATAGTGGCGCCCTATACAGATGGGGGCACCATGTTGACATCACGGACGCATAGCGTCCGGACGTCGCTCCGTGGAAATGATGCGGTGAGTGCGCCATTGGCTCCTCGCTGCGTCATTTCCGCGGTGCAAATAGAAGCGCCATTTTGGCACTTCTTAGAGGCAGCGGGAAGCCTCACAGTTTGGCCATTGGGGCTTCTCGCTGCCGCTAATGATGGCGCAGGCAGACCGCCGCTTTCCAGTGGTCTGTAACGCGCCTAAATAAAGGAAGCCTCAGCCCTGAGTTTGCAAGATCTGAGTAGGGCTGTTGATAACCCAGTGGCTTGGATTTCATCTGCATTGTAGAAATAATTCAGTTTGACACCATTTCAACTTTATGGCTTAATGCTATGGAATTCTGGGAGCTGTAGTTTTGTGAAACATTTAGTCTTCTTTGTCAAAGAGCTTGGGTGACACACAGCAATTCCCAGAATTCCATAGAATTGAACCATGGCAGTTAAAATGGTGTCAAATTGAATTATTTCTGCAGTGTTGATGCAGCCAGTGTTGCTTTTAGTTGAAGACAAGTTAATATTTTACCAACAGCAATAAAATGTATTAAAATGTCAGGCAAAATATAATGTGTATCTTGCAGAAAAATGATGCAAAGGTACAGTTTTATGAAGACTGATGATAGTGTTATAATAGTGAAACAACAGTGCTATGAATGGGTACCAGCTGACACAGTGCTGAGAGGAAACAGCTTTTTCTGCACAGAAATATTATTTTCTGCAAAAGAAAAAAAAGTGTTTCCTCTGCAGAATCTACTGTTTTCTGCACAGAGAAAACACATGTGAATTTTGTGCAGAATAAGTACTCAACTGTCAAGAATCTCGTCACTCTGGGCTCTTTTTATCAGAATTTCTCAACACTCAGAAATTTTTGGTTTTTTTATTTTTAAAAATATTATATCCTTTTCATCTCTATTGTAGAGATATATAAAGATTCAACTCTGTTAGATATTTAAATTTTCAGCTTTTTTTTAGACATCCTGTTATAATGCCTTTTCTGGGAAGAAGAGCTTTAGGGACAAGAGGAAGCCTTCAAAGGTAAAATGGATATAGCTCAGCACTCATTTGTGAAGGGGTTTATTCGGAGCACAAATATTTTTCCAGTCCCTAAACTACAATTGGGAGAACAGAGGATCCCCTAAAGAAGAAGAAATTTCTTTTCTCTGTTTTAGAATTCCATCCCTGTTCCTGGGCATCGTGACATCTAGCAGGGATTACTGTTTCATAATATTGCCCAGATCGACAACAAAGCCTAATCTAAATGCAACAGTGACAGGTGGTAGCCGGCTGCAATATTAATGGAAATGAGAAACGCAGCACCTTTTATGCTGGTAGGAAAGCTGGGCCTCATTGGAACAACAATGGCTGACTGATTTAGCTGCTCACTAAATGGATTTCTTCAGACAGGTTGGCTTTCTCCTGTACTGTCTTGTACCTCATCAGTGCTTACAAGGAAACACACAACCAAGAAATTGTGCATGCTATCATGACAGTCAGATGTAGCAAAAAGAAACAATCTGGACAGATCGGCCATAGATCAGAGAAGATCACATGATAGGGAGTTAACATCTCAGAAGATGGGAGTAGGGAGGAAACGGTTATTTCTGTGGTTTGAATCACAAAAGTCATCTTAGGCAGATGTGCATATCTATGCTTTTGAAGCTCCATTGATGGCAGTGGGGGAGTTAAACAGATGCCTAAACCTCTTCCATCAAAACCCAGGGGTCTTCAAATGTTTGGCTTTGGCTGGGTGCTGACAGAATCAATGTTATAGTTTTTAATGTTACATTGGCTCTTGGTATCCACTGGGGTTTGGTTCAGGACCCCCTGTGGATGTCAAAAGCTGTGGATGTTCAAGTCATATTAAATACAGTGGTATAATAAAACTGTGTCCCTTATCTTAACTGGCAAAATAAAAAAATAAAAAATAAAATTGGGGGGGAGGGGGAATGAATATTTTCAAGCCCTGAATGACTGAATCCATGGATGCTGAATCTGTGGATACAGAGGGATGCCTGCAATATATATATATATATATATATATTTAAAATTCCCTCATTGAAAATTAAGTGCCATCAAAAGTGAGACACCATGTTGGAGAAGGACTTGTGTGACCCCACACAATGTCAAACTACAGCTCCAGCAACCCTAGCCAGTCTAGCCAAGGATAGGGCAAAGTGTGGCTGAAAATTTATTCTATTTATTCATTCATTCATTCATTTAAAAATCTATGTTCTAGTCTTTCTTGGTACTCAGGGTTGGATGTATCCCTCCATCCATCCCTTGGTGAAATAAGAAAAGCATGTTGGCCTGAATCCTGTTGTTAAGTTCCAAATAGAATAGTCCCATCAAATCAGTGGGATTTACCTCTGTGTTGATTCACCATTTAGCAACTGATTTAACTGGTTGACTCTAGCTGAGAGTAGTCAAGAGAACCCAGATCAGTAGAAATATATGCTCCAAACAGGTATGGATCCAGGCAGTCTCATGTTTTTCTCAAAAGCAATGGGACTGGGGCTTTCTTACAAATATAAAATACACATATTTCTGCATTTGCATTTCTGTTTATGTTTCTCACTCACATTTTCAAAGTAGTAGCCGTGTTTGATTTTCAAAACTCTTTCCGAGTCTTTCATTCATTTCTTGTTGCCATTACTACATATTATTATTACCTACATGTTACATAACAGATTCCTACATATTCTTGCTTGAAAATGGTTTTTAATGTACATCCTACTCTATCTTCAAAGGTACAGACAAGTCTACACAAACCGGAATAACTCTTGTACCTTGAAGATAAATTATATTATCAGCAATCAGTTTAACTAGATTGATTGTCTCTTTCTTTTAAATCTAGATTCATCAGCAACTGTCTCCATTCTGCTGCTAGGATCCTTCTCTGCAAGAGCAAGTCTGCAATATTCAGTAAGAGATGGAAATTATGATCCTTTTTTGGCATCCTTCAGTCAAAGAAAAAGAAGAAAAATTCTGGAGTGATGGGTCCCATTTGTACAAGTTATTTCAAGAAAGATCGAACTTTCAATAAAGCATCCAACTCTTATGAGGGGGACTAGGTAGCTTAGAAACCATTATTTCCTGTGCCTGGTTGACTAGCATACCTGTGGTGAGGTGAAACTGTGTTTACTACCACTCATCCACAGTGGCAGCTGGTGATTTCCATGTCGGGGGGGGGGGGGGGTGATGCCTCCCAGGGTTTTATTCTGAACCTTCAAACAACTATCAAAGGTGCTAAAACTTTATAAAATTCTACTAAATTGGGACACAGAGGAAGAAATTGTAAAAGAGTTCCTGTAAAATGGGTCCAAAGTATATAGAATTGTACAAATGGGAGACATCATGGAAAACAACAGTGAAACTTTCATCTTGTAAAAACATTGCAGAGAATTTATATAAAATACACTACAGGTGGTATCTTACTCCTGAAAAGTTATCAAAAATGCATAAACATTTTTTAAAAAATGATGGAAGTGTCACGGGGAAAAAAGACCTGCATAAAGATTATAAAATGTTGGTGCTCCATACATCAAATAATTGAAAAGATAAATAAATTTGAAATTACAAATGAAAGCAGAATTGTATTTATTAGGAATGATTGATCACAATATTAATTTAAAAAATTCTAAAATCTTCCATTATATTACAACAACAGCTAGACTCCTAATTGCCCAGAACTGGAAAGGAAACATAATACCTTCAACAAAGAATTTGCTCTTTAAATTATTAGAGATGGCAGAAGTAGATAAATTAACATGTCTTTTGGAAGATGAAAAAAATAGATAGTTTCGTAAATGTTTGGGAACAAGTGTCCTGGACTGCAGCCAGCACACACAGACACATGCCGATAAGGAAGGCAGTTAACTATGGAGCTGGAAGTAGTCCACAAACCTTGCAGGGAGAAAGAGAGAAAGCAAACCGAAAGCCAAGCCGAAGTCAGGATAACAGAGATCACAATAGTCAGTCCAGTCCAGGGTCAGGGCAGCCAGAAGGTAGCAATAGTCCAGTCCGATCCAAAGTCAAGAGTCAAGGCAACAAGGAGTCAAGATACAGGGAGACAGTGCAGGCAGCAGTCACACAAAAGGATCATGCAAAAAAACTCCAGCACTGAATTGGTGTCTCTCTGCTCATTAAGTAAGAGAAACTCTTCCCTGTGCCACCTGAGGCTGATTTGCTAATTGCTTCTCAGCAATTCTCTGGGATCTGCGCCTGCCAGCACTTTCAGCGCTGCGTTGTCTATAGGAGGGAACCTTCAAGCCTGGTTCCTCCCCAGAGTCACCACTAGGCTGCTGTACCACCAGAGGAACCCCACCAGCACTAGGACCTGGCTGAGCCTCCTCCTCTGGGGCTGGGAGATCAGGGCTGGATTCTGGCAGAGCAGGATTAGCACCTGGTGTAGCCTCAATTACCTCTTGTACTGAAGCAGGATTAGCACCTGGTGTAGCCTTAATTACCTCTTGCTCTGGAGGAGCCCCATCCTCCTCCTCATCCTCCGAGACCTGCTCTTGGCTGGCCATGATAACAAGTAATACGTGGGGTAAAATGTCAGTTATTGGATTAATGGAGATAGCATATATACATATAGTTGAATTAGATTAATCATTTCACATACATACATATAGTTGAATTAGATTAATCATTTCATTTAAGTTAAGATTGTTAAATTGTTAATAGTGGCAAAGGAACAGTACAAAAATATTATTTCAACAAGTGCAGTTGGATTTAGAAGTTAGGTTGGAAGATATGGTATGTGCAATGTGGAATAAGAAGGTTGACATGGATGTATGAGTATTGTTGACTAGTGTATGTGTTGTTTTAATTTGTTGTTTTTTTCTATGTTGAATAAAATTTAAATTAAAAAAAAAAGAAAGTTAATAAGGTGCTAAAACTATCTTAGGGTCGGGATTCAGTGCACTGAATGACTAAAGCCCAGAGTAGAATTCACGTGGAAAACCACCAGTCACCAATGGAAAGAGAAATCATCATGATTCAGCAAAGCATTTAGTAAGGTCCCCCATTATATTTTGATCAGCAATCTGATTGAATGTGAAATAGAAGGGAGCACTGTCAGATGAATCAATAGTTGGTTGGAAAACCATGCTCAAAATATCATCATCAATGGCTGCACTTCAAACTGGAAGGACATCTCTAATGATATGGCTCAAGGACCTAGGGCCATTATTCTTCAACATTTTTATTACTCTTCAACATTTTTTAAAGAAAGAAAGAAAACACAAACTTCCTGTGCAGAACATGCTGTAATTGGAAATTTATTCTTTGCAATATTTGCATAAGCCTGAATTGCACAGAAAAGAGTAACCGAAAATTCTATGGAGAAAACATTTTTTGCCCAGAAAATAATATTGCTATGGGTACATATTATGTTCTGTGCAGAAAACACTGCAATCTGTGGAAATCAACCACATGCAAATTTTGTGCAGAATGAGTTCCAAAATGCCATTGTTTTCAAAGATTTTCCCTCAGTGGGAAAATATGGCTGAAGTCACCCATTGCTTGCTTCTGGAAGAAAATTAGGAGATAGTTGCATCACTAGAGTAGATCAAGAACTCTGTACAGCCAAATGTGCTACTGGATGTGAAAGAGAAGACATAACACAATGAACAGCCACCTGGAATGTATATCCTTGGCTAGTCCATCCTCACATTCAAGAATGAACAGTGTTCTGTGCAGTCATGCTGGCCACATGATCACAGAGTTGTCTCTTTACAACACTTGCTCTTCAGCTTAGTAATGGTGATGAGCACCGTCCCCTACAATCGGACATGACTAGACAATCTTGTCAAGGGAAATCCTTTATCTTTATCTTTAAATTAGCAAAAAACCATGTTTCTCTTCCCATATTAATTCCTCCACAATTCTTCAGATTGTTCAAATATTGGGAGAATATCACCCAAAAGTTTTGCTGTTTTATTTATTTATCCTTAGGGAAGAAAATCTTTTTTCACATCTATAAATGAATAATTGTGAATATTCCATCCATCCTTAGCATCTGCATAATTAATTGCACAATAATTAATTGTAAATTCTGCTTCTGTAACTTTAAACTGAATGCAGGAATCTTGCATCTATCAAAAATGTCCAATGCACTTCCATATAAATGAATCCTTGTGTACAACACCAAAAGGATTCTAGTAATTAACCCCAAATAAATGTGTACATATTGAAAAATGCATTTTAAAATATGCACTAGTCTCCATGCCCAAACACATATAAATGTACACATAAAGTCTTGCAATCCATTTCAAAACAAGATCGGAGAGAAAATACAGGGAAACATAGTGAAAGCAAGACTGAAAGATATTCACATGCCTAAAAAATGCTAGAAAGCAAAGTAAACAACAATGGGCAAGATACAGTATCTTCCTTAGAGAGAGACTATTTCAGGCAAGAGTGAATAAAATAATATCTAATAGATTTCTGTGGTAAGTAGAAGGGAAATAAGTCAGTGGTTATTACTAGTACCTTTGTTGGCTTATGTTAGTGTCTAGTTCTGTCAATCACCACAAGCTTTTAAGGCAGGATGCCTTTAATAATGTGTCTATTGCTATGAAAGAATGGGGTGTGTGTTTGTACACGCGTGCATATAGATAGATAGATAGATAGATAGATAGATAGATGCGCGCGCGCGCACACACACACACACACACACACACATATATATGCACGTGTGCACAACCCCCCCATTCTTTCATAGCAATATATATATATATGCGCCAGGTGTTTCAAATAATGACATTGGAAAGGCTGGCACATGCCATGTGTATTATTCCATCACAAATGCAATCAGAGAGGCATTAGGATTTGTGCTTTTGTTGTTTCCTCCTCCCACACTTCTTTTTTTAATCAGTCTAGCTGTATAAGGGGGGAAAATATGTTGCTTTATGTCATCCAAGGAAAACTGTGAATAGCATGGTCTTATTCACAGCAATCTACAGGTTTCATGCCCTGTGCCCTTGTCAAGGCTTTTTAAAAATTCCCTTAACAGTTGATTAGCTGGGGGGGGGGGGGGTTTCACACTTGAAAAGATTTGATGGGCTTGAGAAAAAAATCAACTGTTTATCTAACATAATGGCTCAGGCTGTACATTCCTGAGAGACTTTTCATCAGCTTTTGTACAGCTGTGATCCCAAGATAATTTGAGAATGTTATAATAAATGAACAATCAGCCAATCTTGGGAATGTTACAAATCAGCAATAGCAATAGCATTTACATTTCTATACCACTTCATAGTGAAGCAGTTTACATTCTGTCAGCCAATTGTCCCCAAGAAGCTGGGTTCTCATAAGGATGGAATGCTGAGTCAAGCTTGGAACCCTGGGATCAAGCTCACAACATTGTGGCTGCAGTACTGGCATTTAACCACTGCGCCACCAAGGCTTCTTGCTGAGACTTCCATTCTCAGAACTCTGCTAGTCCAGAGACTAGAGGGCTTAGCACACAGCCAAAGAAAGTGACTTATCACACCTGAATTCAAGCCAAATTTGGGCTGCCCAGTGAATGCCAAGTGCAGTAGGCTATATTTCAGGGGAATAAACTAACCAAGCCACCTCTGAGTATTCCTTACCTAACAAAAACCTCTGAAATGCATAGGGTAACCAGAAGTCGACAAGCAACTTGAGGGCACTTACGCACAGAGACATTGCTTGTCTAACTGTTCTGATGGTCAGAGTTTAGGACTGGCAGTGGAGTAGGACTATCCCGGCTCTTTTTTGCTCTGGTCCTAACGACTGGAACTTGGTTTGAGCTTAGCTTCCGGTCACTTTAGAGGCATGCATTGTTTAAACAGCATGCCTCTAAAGTGGCCAGAAGCTGCTTCATTTGGCCCATCTGTTCAGGCCCTCGGCCTGTTTCCTCAGATGCACAGATGAAGTCTAGAAAGTGTATGCTACAACTTCTTTCACACAGTTAATAGTAGACCAAGTCTACCAAAGCTTATGCTAACATTTCTTTCACACACTTAGTAACAGACCATCTACGAAAGCTTATGTTACAATGTCTTTCACAGAGTTTGTAGAAGACACAGGGGTGAAACAAACCAGCATAAAAAGCAGGCTTCCAGCCAGCTTGGGGATATGGCGTACAGACAACACAGACCTCCAAGATGCCCAGAAGCTGGCTTCATACCACCTACCTGCCTAGATGTGGGCCAGCTTTCAGACGCTCCTTAATGGCCAGTCTGTACAGGCCCCAAGTCTATGAAACCTTATTCTACAACTTCTTTCACACAGGTAGTAGTAGGTCAAGTCTATGCAAGTTTATGCTACAACTTCTTTTGCACAGTTAGGCTCAGTACAGATTGGCAGGAAACACTGTCATGGGGCCAAAACTAGGGCTCAGGAGAGACAGCAACCGCATGCTCCCAAGCCCTAGTATGTGCTGGCGGCACCATTTTGGTGCGCACACATTTACATAGCAAGTGTACCAATGATGTGTCTTGTGTGATGCATCCACACTGCACAGCGCACAAGACACACCACTGCGATTCTCCAGAGTGCTAATCATGCCTTGGCAGCATCGTCAAAGGAGCTGCATTTCGCAGCTCCTTTTTGCAGCGGATTGTTGCCATGGCCGTGCGGATGCCGCAGCAATGATCTGGAGAAGAAAAGGACGGGCTCTGGACACCCCTTTCTTTTAATATGTACTGGCCCTTAGTAGCATTTTAAGTCTAAGAAAGCTTATGCTACAACTTGTTTTGCACACTTGGTTTCAAAGGCACTACACAATCCTTTTGCATACTGATATTCCAGACTGACAAAGCTATGTCTCTGAATTCTACCATCCTGGTGGTATCTCTATCGGTGAAACAATGAATCTGCTCTGTTAAAATACCAATGTTGAACCTCTGACTCTCTTGAAGTTCAGGCTGAAGCCTAGAGCAGAGTCGCCATCTATGTGATATGGACACCACCAGTTGCCTTGGCCAGGAGCTTACACCTGAACAGAAAACAGCATGAGAAGCTACAATGGAGAGATAAACAGTTCATCTGATATAAATTATATGCATGGAAATACCTTATTCCTTGTCTTCAATGAGACAGGCAATTTTAAACACAACTTGGATGACAACTCCAACACTAATATATAATTTTAGTCCTTAGTTTGAAATTCATGGGAAGGGCAAATATGTATTCAGGCTGTTTTTCTCTTCTTTACAGCATTTGGAATGCAGTTTCCCCAGTTTCTAGGTGAGCAGAGGAACATCCAGTGTCAGATCATTTCATAGAATCATAGAGTTGGAAGAGACCACAAGGGCCATCCAGTCCAACCCCCTGCCACGCAGGAAATCACAATCAAAGCATCCCCGTCAGATGGCCATCCACCCTCTGTTTAAAAACCTCCAAGGAAGGAGACTCTATCACCCTCCGAGGGAGTGCATTCCACTGTCAAACAGCCCTTACTGTCAGGAAGTTCTTCCTAATGTTGAGGTGGAATCTCTTTTCCTGTAGCTTGCATCCATTGTTCCGGGTCCTGTTCTCTGGAGCAGCAGAAAACAAGCTTGCTCCCTCCTCAATATGACATCCATTCCGAAAAAAAAATAGGGCTATCATATCACCTCTTAACCTTCTTTTCTCCAGGCTAAACATCCCCAGCTCCCTAAGTCATTCCTCATAGGACATGGTTTCCAGACCCTTCACCATTTTAGTCGCCCTCCTTTGGACACGCTCCAGTTTCTCAATGTCCTTTTTGAATTGTGGTGCCCAGAACTGGACACAATATTCCAGGTGGGGCCTGACCAGAGCAGAATACAGTGGCACAATTACTTCTCTTGATCAAGACACTATACTTTTATTGATGCAGCCTAAAATTACATTGGCCTTTTTAGCTGCCGCATCACACTGTTCACTCATGTTCAACTTGTGGTCTACCTGGAGTCCTAGAGCCCTTTCACACGTAGGTTCATTCAGCCAGGTGACCCCAATCCTATATTTGTGCATTTCATTTTTCCACCCTAAGTGCAATACCTTACATTTCTCCATGTTGAATTTCATTTTGTTAGCTTTGGCCCAACTTTCTAATCTATTCAGGTCATTTTGAATTTTGATCCTGTCCTCTGAGGTATTAGCTATTCCTCCTGATTTGGTGTCATCTGCAAATTTGATAAGTATGCTCCCAATTCTGTCATCCAAGTCATTGATAAAGATGTTGAATAGCACTGGGCCCAGGACAGACCCCTGTGGGACCCCACTGGTCCACTTCTCCCAGGATGAAAAGGAGCCATTGTTGAGCACCCTTTCGGTTCAACGGTCAACAGTTACAAATCCATGTAACAGTACCTTATCTAGTCAACATTTTACAAGCTTTGTTTGCAAGAATGTCATGGGGAACCTTGTCAAGATATACTATATACCAGCAATTCCCTTCATCTACCAGCTGGTAATTTTATCAAAGAAAGAGATTAGATTTGTCTGGCATGACTTGTTTCTTCTGGAAACCCAGGTTGAGTTTTTGTGATTATGGCATTGCCATCTAGACGTTCACAGACCCTCGGTTTAATGATCTGCTCTAGAATCTTTCCTGGGATGATTTCAGACTAACTGGACGATAATGTTGGGATCCTCTTTTTCCCCTTTTGAAGATGGGGACACGTTGCCCCCCTCCAGTCTGCTGGGATCTCCTGTTTTCCAGGAGTTTCATATTATGGCAATGGCTCCGATATTACATTGCCAGTTCTTTTAATACCTTGGATGGAGTTCATCGGTCCCAGAGACTTAAATTCATTAGATTAACAAGTATTCCTCTATCTCTTTACTTTTTTCTGTACGAATTCCCCATTCTGCCTCAGCTCCATTATCCTTCAGGTTGAGCACCCTTTTCCTTTTCTGAAGAAGACTGAGGCAAAGAAGGTATTGAGTAGTCTTCCTTTTTTTCTGTCCCGTTACGCACTTCTCCAGCAGTTTCCTTCTTCTTCCTTCCTTTGCTGTGGCCATATCCAAAAAAGCCCTGTTTGTTGTCTTTAACCTCTCTAGCAAGTCTGAGTTCATTCGGCTTCTAGCTTTTCTGACTTTCCCCTCACATGCCGGCTATTTCTTTGAATTCTTTTTTCATGATTTCCCCCATTTTCCATTTTCTTATACATGCTCCGTTTAAAACTTAGCTCAGTTGAAAGTTCCTTAGTCATTCCCTGGTTTCTTGAGACACCTCCCGTTTTCTTTCTCACTGGAACGTTTGTAATTTGTGCCTTCAGTATCTCTCTTTTGAGAAAGTCCCATCCGTCCTGAACCCCTTATCTTTTAGTATTTCTACCATGGGATTGCCCTCATACTTCTCTAAGTTTACTGAAATTCACTCTCCTAAAGTCTAGAATGTGTGTTTGACTAGCTGGCTTTTTTCCTTTCCACTGTATAACAAACTCCAGAGAACATGGTCACTTCCACCTAATGATCCCCACCCTTGCACCCATTAACCAAGTATCCTGTTGGTTAGGATCAGATCTAAAATAGGATCCCTTGTTGCTCTTCCACTTTTGGCCATGAAATTGTCTTCCAGGCAAGTGAGGAATTTGCTAGACCTTGAGGATTTGCTGAGTTTGACTTCCAGCAAATATCAGGGTAGTTGAAGTCACCCATCACTACTACATTCTCCTTTCTGAGTGTGTGATCCTGTTCTAGAAAGCATCATCAATTCCTCAGTCGACTTGGAGTCTGTAGTAGACTCCCACCATAATGATCATTAAGGATCCTCCCTCTATTCTTTCTTAATTCCAAATCATGATGTCTTCATACAACTGATTATACATTTCTGTACAAATCAGAAGGTTTAGAGAAGGTAGCAATGGGTTGGGGATGGGACAGAAAAATTGCAATGCTGACTGTTTCTTCCCCACATCGAGGGCATAGGGTGACCATTTACGGCTTTTTAGCTGGCTTTTCAAACCAGATGATAAAAAACACCATTCATACAAAGCCATGTGGTGCATCCTTGATGGCTATGCTTAACTTTCGTACTTTTTATATCCTTGCCTAAGGCTTGGGAGGAAGTTATCAGGCACAATGATGTTATGAGATGGATGATGTAGTGTTCAACTCTGCACATCTTCAACAGAGTTATATACAGTCAAAAAAAAAGGGAGGAGGAGGGAGGGGACGGAAGGAAGGAGGGGGTTACTTGGTATACCAAGTAAGGGGTGTTGATTCTCCACATCAGTAAAGAGTGATCTACTCGGGTTTTTCTTTGAAATTTGGGAATGAACTATTTTGGGATATTTGGGTAACTCCTTTAAGTTCATACTAAAACAGAGTGGTCATGCTTATTAATTGAAAGCCAGAAACCATCCTTGCCTCTAAGTCAACAGAGGCAAATGGGATTCATTAAAAGGCAAAGATTATAAGTGAAATGAAGGAGCTAAAACCTGAATCAAATATTCCATGCTCTGATTCTGAAAGTAATTTTAGGAACTTCCTTATTTGATGCGACATTCAAGAGATGTAGGGAAAAAATTGCAGGAGCTATCTCAAGTTTCTTCTAGCACACTCATGAAGAAATGCCTACCGTTTAGAAAACTTTATTTTAATTTTATTTTAATCAACACAGAAATGGAATTTAATTCTCATTCAATCCTATGCTTGGTAGTGACAGTGAATACATTTTTGGCATGAAAGCAATTGCCAGTCCCAACCAGAGTAAACTCAATGAATCAATTGCTGATGGGTAAATCAAGATCTGTGTAAATCCACTGATGTAACGGACCTGCTCCAGCAAAGACAAGCATTTGGATTTCCACCCTATGATTAATTTGTCCCTAAAGTGAATTTCTCTTTTACCCCAAGACCAAGCAAAGTAGTTTGAGAAGATTGCCTCCTTTTGGCTTGTTTTGAAATACTCCCTGCAAAGGAAAAAAATTAGGCATGAAAAAAAGCATGCAGCAAAAGCTGATATTCACTGTGCAAATTGAAAAACTGAAAAAAATGAATGCAGATGTTATTCTTATATGGCAAAAATTAAGACGAATGTATCGAAAACATTTCAACAGGAAACAAGTCTTTTAACCTTTTTCTCATGGGGCTAATAAACATAATTCAGTTGGTCCAATCTTCAAGCAAATGGAAAATACATTAAACATGAGGTGGGAAGACCTCAGAGAAAGACATCTCTTTCATATGGTCCTTTTATCTCCTTGTGCTATAATTTAAAGGAGAGAAACACCACTGGGGCTGTTTAGCAATCATCTAGCAAGTAGTCTTGGTAGCAAAGTGTCAAGTGCTCATTATAGGAGAACTAAAAATTTGAAGCCTCACCTCTCACATAATCTCTCTCCCCCCGCCCCCCCCTTTCCCCTGTCTTCTAACTTTTCTTGTTCTTTTTGGGATAGTGAATGTGCAATTTACAAAAAAAGAAGCAGAAAAGTTGGTGTTTGAAATTCTCCTTATTGAAAACCTAGGCACACTCCGAAGCCCTGCAAAGGTTATGAGCCTTGATTTATATTTAGATATTCTCATTGTGAACCACAAGCTGAGAACATTTACGTGAGGGATGCACAAAACCTCATCTGTGATATTTATGCCTTGTTGAACAGTGTGAACAAAGAAAAGGAAAAAGATGCACACTTCAAAATCATATTGGAAAATTAAAGGGAAGCAGCCTCTATCTGAATTGTCCGACAATGGCCCCTAGGCATTCTGGGAAAATGAAGATAGTTGTAGTGACTGCTGCATACATCATGCGGCATTTCTGTTTTCAGTAGCAGGCTGCCTGCCATCAGCCAGGGTAACTAGATGTCCTCCTTTTCCAGAACATGTCCTACATTTTCACCTTCTGTCCAGGAGGAATCCCAAAATGTCCTCCATTTTGAGAATGACTAAGACAAATGGGTTGATATTTCTAATGACTTTTATTTGCTCATATCCTCCATTTTTCTTGAATGTCCTCCATTTTGTGGTGCCTTGTCCTCTTTTGCAGTTAGGATATCTGGTCATCCTGGCCATCAGCCATCCTATACTCCAGACTGGCCAAAGCTATCTCACTGGCCAAGGAGAAGGAAAAAAATGATGGTCAGCCTGTTTTTGGTGCTTACACTGGTGTCGTCTCCCCTGCAGAAAGGCTATCATGTCACTTCTTAACCTTCATGATATGATAGAGTTCACCTATGACTCCTTCAGGTTGCTATAAATCATAGAATTATAGAGTTGGAAGAAATTTCAAGGGTCATCCAGTCCAATCCCTTTCTGCCATGCCGGAAGACACAATCAAAGCACCACCAACACATGGCCATCCAGCCTTTGTTCAAAGATCTCCAAAGAAGGACACTCCACCACTTTCAGAGGGAGTGTGTTCCACTGTCCAGCAGATCTTACTGTCAGGACATTCTTTCTTCGAGGGCTGCATACATTACCAAAAAACCCCAAACAAAGTTAAAGTATGCAAAAGTCTACTCAGTTTTGAAAAATAGGCATGTTTACTGTACATTAAACAGTGTAGGGAGGTGACTTTTAAAGGTGAGTTATGCCACTCCAGGAATCTTCTCAGAGAGACAATTCACTTTTGGAGAAGAAGAAAGAGAACCCGACATTTCACAGATGGAAAAAACTGGGACACATGTGGCCAAGTAACATGAGAGAGTGGTCAAGATGACAAAAAAGATTAATAAGAAAGAATACACAAGGTTGGAGAAGCTGCAGCAATTTGCTTTTGTATGCATCTACAATAAAGGGTGAGATTCCACCCTTCCTCTCGTCTTCTCTTTGCTGAGTTATTTTTGAGTGGAAATTGCTTTTGCACTTTGTACTGGGTTTGCAGCAATTGATGGAAGCTGTGGATAAAGGGGAAAGTGGGAGGATGAATGAGAAACCGGGACATTTCAAAAGATGTGGAAAGAGTGGGATGGTTAATTGAGAGGACAAAAGGGAGGATTAATTGGGACATAGTTAGAGGGCACTGTGTTGTGGGCCACAAAAACAGCCTCAAAGGTTTCTTGTGGCCCAAGCTTGCACTTTGCCCACCCCTGCTTTGGAGATATGATGATAGGCAATGTATCTGCAGCCTGGCAGGAATGCCTCTGTCAAAGGACAATGACTGGTGACTTAAAGGCAGTGATTTCAAAAGACAAGAACAATTAAACACTCTTCTTGATAGAAAAAAAAATACAAGGGCTTGCTTCATCTCAAAAAGCCTATTAACATTTTGTGTGCTATGTCCTTTCCTCTTTACATCATAACTTCAGAAAGTCCAAGACTATGAATAAATATATCTCATTTAGAGTATGATTGCCCCTGTTCTCTCTCTCTCTCTCTCTCTCTTTTACACACACACACACACACACACTTCTTTCTATTCCACTGAAGGAGAGTCTAAAACCACCCAGCTCTGCTAATGTCCCTTTGATTGACTCAGCCTAAACAGCCTTTTATGAGGCCCAAAAATACTATGCTATGATGGATGGCTGCAGTTTATGGCTCCAACCTCATTTGCAGGCTGAGTTTGGAACTATTTTGTTCCTTAGCCGAACTCAAGACAAATTCTCCCAGCATCATTATCTCAGTCTAAACTCATTAGAATGAAAGGAAGGAGAGGATGGACTGGGGATTTATGAAGTATCTGCTAATCTTGTTGTGTCAGAAAATAAATTCATTTTTTTAATTGAGGGACTTGACCCACCCTGAACTTTTGTTTCCCATTAACCACCGGGTTCATCTAGGAACCATGTAGCAGAGATGGAGGGGGAGATGAGAGAAGGAAAGGAATACATTGAGAAAGTGGGAATAGCCTAGACTTCTCAGCGGCCAAATTTCAACTAAGGTGATTTGAGCTGAAATTGAAGGTTCCCACAGCAATAGCAATAGCAAGTACATTTCTATTCTGCTTATCAGTGCACTTAAGCACTCCCTAAATGGTTTACAAAATGTAAGCTAACTGCCCCCAACAATCTGGGTACTCATTTTAGCAACCTCAGAAGGATGCAAGCCTGAGTCGAGCTTGACCTCTTTTGCTGGTATTGAACTTGCAAACTTATGGTTTGTGAGTGAGTGGCTGCAGTACAGGCATTTAACCACTGCGCCAACAATGTGTTTGGATAAGAGACAAGTTATCACAGTGTTGTACGTTTTAGTCAAAACATCCCTGTACTGTCATCTAGAGCAAAATTTACCTAAAATGTTATGAGAGCACAGTTGGTCACTGCATCTCTCTGTGGTGCTCCAACCATTGATGTATCTCACTGCTTTTGGGGGCCATTGTCGAGAGAGGATTGAGATTCCTATTTTGGGATAACTTTCACATGATAAAGTCATAACACATCAGTCCCACTTAAATTGGCATGGGTGCATCCCACAGAATCCTAGGATTTTTAGTTTGAACAGAGGCTTAGAATTTCCTGCCAGAAAGCACTGGTGTCTCACCAAGCTACAAAACCCAGGATTTCATAGGATGGAGCTGCAGCAGTTAAAATGGGTTCAAGGTGCTATAATTGTGTAGTGTGAAAGACACCAGGGACTTAATCCCCAGTGACTAGAACATTCCATGCCTAGTTACTAGGGTGGCCTCTGGCACTTGACGGAGAGACAATGAGCAGCTATGCCAGCTAAAAAGGATAAGACTATTACAGAGAAAGTAACTTACCAGGTTGCCTTAGGCAAAATTTCTGTAGTTCAGCATAAGCTGCTGAGTGCATAAAATAGGATAACCACATGTATACTGCCCTGAGCTCACTGAAGGAAGTCAAAGAACAGAACGAAAGTGAGAGAAGAAGGGAGGGATTGTCTGAGTATATTAAAGATGTCTCTGTACTTATCTATATATATACTTTTCCTTTAAAAATAACCTTGCTCAAAGTTTATCATATATTTCAAGTGATTTCATTATTTCTTCATTCTGTACCACGCATTTCCAACTTTAAACCCATTGTTATCAATAGTGGTGTATGCTGATGTCATTCTCTCCTGCCTTCCTCTATCAATTACATTTTCTTTCTTTCTTTCTTTCTTTCTTTCTTTATTTATTTATTTAATTATTTATTTATTTATTTATTTATTTTTCCTATTTAAAAAGTCATCACTCATAATATATTTTTTAAAAGCAAAACAAAAGACAATTTCCCCATCAAACATCAGTACGTACAACCTGGTTTTAAACAAGTGAGATGGCAACCTTTAGCACGGCACAAAGGCTGCAATTTTGACTCCTGTCAGCCGATCTCTCTGCTCATTCATTTCTTTTTATTTATTTATTTTCTTGGGGAAAGCAAAATCTTTCCAGACTGAAGTTGGCAGGGGAGGGGGAGGTGGATTTAGTGCTGAAAATATCTGCTTGAACTTATTGCTTGGCTCTTCTGTACAATGGAGAGACTGAAGATGCTGACAGATGAACTGAAACACTAAATGTCAACACTATAACTCAGCTTTGAAAAAGAAGGGCAAAAAGGCTCATTTACAGGACTGCTTATCCTGGCTGTGTAATGACAATCTGCTACACCAAGCCTCCAAAATCACCCACTGGAGACAGCTGTTGTCCCCGCCTTTCATGTCATTATAAACTGGTATTGACAATTAATTCATCAGTGATGACAGCCTAAGGCCTTGGTCAAAAAAGAATGATAACATGACATAACATGAATCCAGGAAAAATGACTGTGCATTACTAGCCTTCCTTCCGTACTTAAAGCCACCAAGTATCTAGATGTGCATACCCCTCAACTGTCCCAATTTGGCAGAGATAGGTTGCATCTGCATTGCAGAAAGAAAGCAGTTTGACTCTGTTTTAACTGCCACGGCTCAGTACTATAGAAACATGGGATTTGTAGTTTGTTGTGGCACCAGACCTCTCTGACAAAGAAGTCTACATATCATACAAAACTACAAAACTCAGAAATCCATAGTATTGAGCCATGGCAATTAAAGCAGTGTCAAACTGCATTATTTATGCAGTGAATATACAGCCACAGTCCAGTCAATCCTCTGTTGCCTCATTTTTTAGCTGATTTTAAAATGTCTCATCTCTCTCCTCCTCCAACTTTCCTCCTTTGACCTTGGCTTAATTCACTTGTTGCAAACTGTATTGAAATTGAACAAATAGTTTGGATTCAATTAACTCAGAAGTGGAGGGGGAGAAGAGGATAGCATGGAATTGTGTCCTTCCCATTAGGCTCAGATAAAGCAAACTGCTGCAGCCTAGCATTTTGTCTTCTTCCTCATTAATAACATTTTCCATCTTGACAATGCTCTGATGTTGCTTAGTCACATGTGTCCCAGTTTTCATCTGTCAAATGTAAGAAGGTGTAGATCTGTGGAGGGAAAACTATAGGGATCCAGAGGCCTTATTCTGATGCCAAGAAAGGCTGTTGGCTGTACCAGTCCTCTTCCCTGAAACTGTTGGTATCAATTGCACCTCCAAAGGGATGTGTCCAACAGTTGGTGTGCAATTGAAGGCCTTCACTTCCAACCTTGTGCAGTCATAGTGCACCACACCATTGTATTTTCAGCCAAAAATCAGATTTGCTAGTTTCCACTTCCAAGGTGACATCCCCATTGCAGAAAAAAATCCAGTCTGACACCACTTTAACTGCCATGACTCTGAGGACTATAGGTTTGTGCAACCTTTAACCTTCTCGGACACAACAAATTACAAATCCCAGGTTTCCATAGCACTGAGCCATGACCATTTAAATGGTGTCAAAGTGCTTTATTTCCACAGTGTGGATGCAGGCCAGGATTTTAAGCCAATTTTAAGCTTTGAGGTTGGGAGGGTCTAAATGGCAAGCTGACAATCTAAGACTAGGGACTTACTGTGCATGAAATTATTCACTTGTTTTTGCTTTTGTTTTAAATCAGGGCTCTGAGGGTTGGGGAGGGTGTGACAAGGTTTGGGAGGCAGAAAATCATAGGTTGAAGAGAGGATGACCAGACATTCTCCTTTTCCTGGACATATCCAGGAGGAATTACAAAATGTCCTGCATTCTGAACATGATTAAGAAGCATAAATTTATTTTTATATTAGTGTTTGTAGCTTTTATTTAATAATGCCCTACATTTTTCTTAAATGTCCTACAATTTACAGTGCTTTGTCCTCCTTTGCAGTTATGACATTTTGTCACTCTGGCTGAAGACTACATGTTCCCTGCAAGTCACAGTTTCCTTACACCTCATTTAGGTTATTTTGAAGGACAACATTACAAGAGGTGCACTCAGATTTTTTTTAAAAAATATGAAAATATTCATAGGAAATATTCATAATGGTCTTTAAAAAAAAGTAATAACTTAAAAATTGCGAGTCCTAACTAGAGTACATCCTTTGAATCAATAAGAACTTGGCAAGCTAACTCTTAAATAAGTTCCATTGATTCAGTTGGTCTATCCTATTTCAGTGGAACACACTCCCTTGGAGGGTGGTAGAGTCTCCTTTCTTGGAGGTCTTTAAGCAGAGGCTGGATGGCCATCTATCAGGGATGCTTTCATTGTGAGTTTGGACTGAATGGCCTTTGTGGTCTTTCCCAACTCTATAATTCTATTATTCTATGGTGCAGTTCAGAGCTCCCAAAAAGGGAGGCCTGCCGGCACCTTTTTTTCCCCCTGCAGGGAAGCCACAGACGCCAAGCTGCATGGCTTCCCTGCGGAGGAAAAAGAACCCATGAAAAGTGAGTTCTTTTTGTGCCACCATTGTGACATCTGAGTGCGCCAATGGCACACTCATGATGTCACAAGCGTGACACAACGTACAGACGCTATGCATCTGTAATGTAACAATGGTGCCACCTGTATACACGGACAATGCCATTGTTATGGTGCCATGCCGCACTAGGGTTAGGGACTATACGGTTGCCACGCAGTCCCTTAACCCTAGTACGTCGCCAGCATGGTGCTTTAGCGCTGTGTGTACCGGGCCTATGATTTGGAACTAACCATTGGATTTAGGTTGTCTTAAGATCATTGTAAGTCATAAACAACTTGAAGGAACACACCAAGAATAACAGAAACTAAAATTATGAAACTGAGGATTTGGATGAATACCAATATGGCATGAAAATGCTTGGGAAAGTGAAAGGCAAAGAGAAGGACCACACTACAGGTGAACTGATTCAATCAAGGAAGCAACACAGTTTCCAAGAGCTGAGCAGGGCAGTAGATGATGGGGACTCTGGGAGGTCATTCAAATAGGATCCCCATGGGTCACAGTCAACTTGAACAGTTGACAAAAACAATTGGATTTAGCCAAGGTCTTTTACAGACTTTTCTTGAACCTGCAGATATACCTGGAGTGGAGAAGATAGAGAAATGCTGACCGGAGACAGAGAAAAGGCAGAACTAATCAATACTTTCTTTGCCTTGATCCTCTCCCAAGATGAAAACAGTGCTCAACATGGGGATAATAGAGGAGATGATGAAGTAGGGGAAATGCAGCACATAATACATAAAGAGGTAGTGCAGGGATACCTGGCTGTTCTAAATGAATTCAAGTCTTCAGGGCCAGATGAATCCAAGTGTATTAAAATAGTAATCTCAGGACCACTATCAATAATCTTTTAGTATTTCTAGCAAAAGAAGTCCCAGCAGATTGGAGGACAGTGAATGTTGTCCCCATATTCAAAAGGGGGGGAGGACGACAAAAATAATTACAACTCAGTAAGGCTGACATCAATACCAGGGAAGATTCTAAGCAGATCATTAAACAGTCTGTAGGCACTTAGAAAGGAATGCCATGATCACTAAAAACTAACATGGGTTTCTCAAAAACAAGTCATGCCAGATCTAACTAGAGGTTAGGTCATGCCAGACCAATCTTATCTCTTTTTCTGATAGAGAAGGACAATGTTGTGGATGTAGAGTAACTTGATTTCAATAACACCTTTGACAAGGTCCCCTGTGATATTCTTGCAAAAAAGGTCATAAAATGTAGTTGGTTGACTATTCTCACAAATGGTTCCTCTTCATCCTGGAGATAAGTGATCAATGGGGTGCCACAGGATTCTATCCTGGGCCCAGTGATAATAAACATCTTTATCAAAAACTTGGATGATGGAATAGGGGGTATGCTTCTTAAATGTACAGATCAAATTAGAAAGGGTAGCTAATATCTCACAGGACAGAATCAAAATGCAAAATGACTTAACAGTTTAGAGACCTGGGCCAGAACTAACAAACAAATTTCAACAGGAAGAAAAGTAAGGTACTGAAATTAGGCAGAAAATTGAAATGCACAGATCTGTGATTGGGGACACCTGGCTTGACAGCAGTACATGTGAAAGGAATCTAGGAAGTTTAGTCGACCACAAACTGATCATGATTCAGCAAACAGAAAAGTCAATGCAATTCTAGGCTGCATCAATAGGAGTATAGTGACTAGATAGAGGGAAGTAATAATACCACTTTATTCTGCTTTGATCAGACCTCACCTCGGATACTGTGTCCAATTCTGGTCACCACAATTCATGAGAGATATTGACAAATTGAAGTGTGTTCAGAGGAGGGCAACCAAAATGGTGAAAGGTCTGGAATCCATCCCCTATAAGGAGTGGCCTAGGGAGTTGGCTATGTTTAGCCTAGGGAAGAAAAGGTTGAGGGATGACATGATAACCTTGTTTAAATATTTGAAGGAATGTCATATTGAGGATGGAGTAAGCTTGTTTTCTGCTGCTCCAAAAACTAGCACATGGAGTAATGGATTCAAAATACAGTAAAAGAGGTTCCACCTCCACATTCCTGGTGGTAAAAGCTGGTTGGCAGTGGAAGATGCTCCCTTGGAGGGTGGTGGTGTCTCCTCCTTTGGATGGAGGTTTTTAAACAGAGGCTAGATAGCCATCTATCAGGAGTGCTTTCATTGTGTCTTCCTGCATGGCAGGAGATTGGACTGGATGGCCCTTGTGGTCTCTTCCATCTCTAGGATTCTGTTATTTTAGCTCCTAATAGCTATAGTAATGTTGTCAACGTAGGTCATCCTTGCTGGTGCTTTTTTTCTGCTCAAGTTGCTACAGAGGCCTTGTTAGTTATTTTTAAAAGTCACTCAGTGCACAGAACCATCAGTTGATCGGATATATTTTAGCTTCTGACAAAAAGCATAGGGAGAGTGACACAAATGGACCTCTCCTTTTGTGTTTCTGTGTTAGTCCTTTCTGTAGCTGAAAGAGATGCACCCTTCATTCTTTGGGAGGGAAGTGAAATGTCAAAATGTCTGGCTTCACACCATACTGGTCCCTCAGACAAAACTCTTACAGGGATAAACCAGAGATAGTGAAAAGGAGGACTCAAGGACTGATTTTTGATTGGACTTGTATTCAGAATGGTTAACAGCTAAGCCAGTATTGTATTGTGTGTTCAGATGGAAAAAATGTTTCACATATATATTCATTCCCTGCCCTCTTTTTCTTGTCTTTCTTTCTTCCTTTCTTTTTGGTAATGAAGTGAGGAATGAAAGTAGATTACAATATAAAGGCCAAGTGGTGGTTTTCTTATGAAACAGGCAAATCCCTGGGATTTTATTATTCCATTGTTCTCTATGTGCACAGCTCTGCCAGAGGCATAATTTATTCCAGAGTCACAAAAGGTGAGAGAAAAGAGAAATCTCTGCCTGGAGAACCTCCAGCCAGCAACATCCGACTCGGCGATGTTGCACCCCTGCCTGTATGGAATTACCGTATTCTTCTTTGCAAAGACGGGGGCATTGTTTTATGAATGCCATTAGAGGGCACTTAGATAACAGCAAATGGAAAAGGAAGGGAAAGGGAGAAGTTTCTCCGTTTGATTCATCTCAGCACTTCAGAAAGGGAGTAATGGTATGGGGAGAAAAAAAGCAATAGACTGTACACATTTGAAATAATAAGGTGCGTGAAATGTCTTAAGCTAGCTGCAAAGAGCTAATATACTAATGCATCAAAGGATTTTGGAATCTGCAGGGCAAACTACTGTTTTAAGTCTGTAGTAACCCACATGCACATGTTGGAACCTCACAGTCAGATCCAAAGCAGAGATGCATTATGAAAGTAGCAGTAACTAACCAAACAAATAGCATGTCAATGATAAGCCCTGGACATTGAAAAACTGGAGCAATAGCGAAAACAATAACAAGTACATTTCTATACCACTTATCAGTTCACGAAAGCACTCCCTAAGTTGTTTACAATGTGTGAGCTAATTGCCCCCTACAAACTGGTACTCATTTTAGCAACCTCAGAAGGATGCCAGCTGAGTCGACCCTGAGCCCCTGGCTGGTAGTGAACTCACAACCTTGTGGTTTCTGAGTGAGTGACTGCAGTACAGGCTTTTAATCACTGCACCACCAGGGCTTCTACAGGGTACAAGGATCAATGCAAAAGAAATGCAAGTCATGCCATGTTTTGAGAAGCCTAGGCAGCAAAAAAGGGAGTCAGGGAAGCGGTGCACATTGTCAAGAGATAAAAGTGATAAACAGTAAAGGCAAAGTGAATGGCAGTGTGCAAACAGGTGAAGGTGAGTTTGTGTGTGGAGATGGGGACTCAGCACAGATGCTTTTGACATTTAAGGTGAAGACAGATGTGACATTTTGTGAGGAATGACGGCAGCTTGATTGTGGCTGGAATCCTGTTGGTATCTTAAGTTCCTGTGTGGATGTAATTGAGCACTTTTATCCAATGCAGAATGTCTGCGCCCAGTTTTAGGTTGCAAAAGTGGGCTTGAGCATGCATCTCCACTGTACATGGCTGCACACTGTGCATGGATGTACACATGCATATTGTACATGGATGCACATGAATACACATACACAACTGTTTGTGCATTAGTTATACATTTGCTGTCTTGGCTCAATTACTCAACATTGGTATTCAGCACAAGAATTACACTGCACAATTCATGTGCAAGTCCACATTGTTGTTGTTGTTGTTGTGTGTCTTCAAGTCATTTCTGACGTATGGTGACCTGTAGACCCTATCATAGGGTTTTCTTGGTAGGATTTGTTAAGAGGAGGTTTGCCATTGCCTTTCCCTGAGGCTGAGATAGTGTGACTTGCCCAAGGGTGGGTTTCATAGCTGAGCTGGGAGTCAAACTGTGATCTCCAGAGTCATAGTCCAACACCAAAACTGCTACACCATGCTGGCCTCTATACATCCACATACCAAAATTTATTTTATACATCTCCAGTGTAGGATCTCAGCCAGTGCCTACCCTCCAAACAGATGTTTTAATCTTTGATATGGTTCTAGGAAAGTGGCTCTACAGCATTTCTTTGGGAGGCACTGGAAGTAAGTTTAAGAATGGCACAAATCTTTCAAAAAATCTTTTTTAAACTTTTTGCAGATCAGGTGAAGAAGATCCTGTCTGTACACACCCCAGAATATGTTGAAAGGAAGCTGTTTATTTGGGCATCATATTGCCAAGTACCTATACTAGCACTGAGATGCATGTCTCCCAATGCCAGGAGTAAAGACATTGTATTGTTTTCATAAAGAAAAATAAACGTGAGCAAAAACATACCATCTGTACCTTCTATTGGATAGCTTGCCTGATACTTGAGAAAGAGAACAGGGCTGAGTGTTTGCTGTGATTAAAAAATAACTTTTGTGTTTGCCCTTATTTCTGTTGCTAAAACAACAACAACAAATTTGCTCAGCTTTTAGGCACTTGAGTGGTCACAGCTCTTGAAACCCCCAAGGGAAGACTTCACCATAGTAAGTTCTCTGGGGAGCACCCTGGAAAGCACATGTACCTAGGGAGGCTGCGAAACAAAGGAGAATGACACACAAGTTGTCAAACAAAGAAAACACGCATGCACGCCAGAACATTTCATTGTAGTCAGGAAAAGAATGAAATCCTGCAGCCCTGTATTCTGAATGATTCTTCAAAATTCCCCATGCCACTGGAAAAGAGGAGAAAATTACTATGTCCTTCCCATGAAGACAAAGGCCTAAAATAAATGACATGGTCTCTCCAGATGTTACTGAACTCCAGCTTTAACAGCCCTAAGCAGCCTAACCAATGGTGACAACTGCTGTGACCAATACCTGAAGGGTGTCATGATTCCTGGTCTAAATCGAACTGCCAATTCCAACTGCAGCAGAATGCAGTCAGGATGGCAAAAATTGTTAATGATGAAGAACACAGTAGGAGAGACTGCAGCAGTTTACTTTTGCCTAAGCCTATTGGGAAGAGTTTAGGCACTGCCTCTGCCTCTGTATCTCACCCCCAAACTAACTGAAAACAATTTTGAACTCCATTTGCAACTGAAGTAAGCAAGGACAAGGAGGAAAGTGGGAGAAAAATTTGGACATATAAAATCACGTTTCAAATGGGATGGCAGAGGATTGATGTGGACTGTCCTTTTCAGGTAAGAAGCTTTTCAACACAGTGTCCAAATTTGGGAGAGGAATATTTCATCTGAGCACTGGACTTGTCTCTGACTGCGTTCACATTGGTTTTAGCTGAGCATGAACCTTTCTTTCAAGGAGAGTTGAAAAACTGGCTAAAAGCAAGAAGGGATTATTTTGACGCTGCCAAAAATGTTCAAAACAAAAGTGCACATTATTTTGGCTCAGCTGCATTTGTCTTTCAATATCTGCCATGTCAAAAGGGCTGAGGGGAGACTTTCTCCCAGCTCAGCCTGGAAGGATCTCACCTTGAAAAGTCTTTCCATGTAAAAGATTTATCAAATGATTTGGAGACAGAACTTTTGTTTGTTTTGTGGTGGCGGCAGAGGCTCTGATGGAAAGCAGATCTGACCATTTGAAGAAACCTCAGGGTGCTTTGTTTTCACCCACCTCTTTGTACATTCTCATTTTGTATGAGAGTGCTCTCAAAGGATAAAAAATGTGTTACACAGGACACATTAGAGTGAAAGCTCCCTTCTTGTTAGGGAAGAAGTTGGTCATAAATATTACAAGTTAATCCTGGAGGAAAAACAACATAAAGCAAATGCAAGAGCCACTAAATGCCACAGCAATTCCATCAGATCTGCCATGATGAGAAGAGCCCCCTTTTGTTCTACAATGCTCTTGAACTGCTCAACTCTTCCTTTCTTCCTTCCATCTCCTTTGTTTATTTTTGAGGCACATGGAAGCTGGGATATAAAAAACACAAAGCCAAGTCTCATTCTTCTCTTCCTTTTTGGTATGTACTCATGGAAAATACAAGTAGGTAATGTCAGTCTATAAAAAGGCTCTTTGCCTTCCATATGGCACAACAGGACTTCACTATCAGATGCCATGGCAGCAAGGACATCACTAGTGGTGTGCTGAGGTTCAGGATACACTTGGTGAAATCCTAAGGGGTGAGTTACACCACTGCTCCCCAAATGTCTGCTTTTTGGCAGATACAGGCTATGGTGTTTGCCTGCGTTCCTTTAAAACCCTGGAAGTCAGCAGAAGAGATGATGAGAGTGGGGTGAGGTTCAGTGGGAGGAGAAAAGAGAGGTCCTCGCTTTTTAGTTTTCTTTAATTTATTTTTATTTTTTAAAAAATAACATTTTAATTTTTTTAATATTCTTTACAAATTGTCTTTAAAAACACTGCATCTTGCCACATTTTTCAATTTAACCACATGAAACTATGTACACGTAAATACATTTTGGCTGTGCGTATGATACTGTGATATAAAGGTATCCTTTTAATTTTACTAGATACATCACAACTATTGTCATTTCATTCAGTGATATATGGGAATTATGATTTATGAGTAACATTAGTACAAAAAATTACAAAAGATTCTGTATTCTGTGGCATGGGACGATGTTGGAGTGGAGGCGACACAGACTGGCATTACCTACTTGTATTTTCCATGAGTACACACCAGAAACGAAGAGAAGAATGAGGCTTGGCTTTGTGTTTTTTATATCCCAGCTTCCATGTGCCTCATGGAGTATCACACCGGCTCTTTTTATACTCGCTCAACTCCAGTGAAGTCTGCTAAAAGCCCAGAAGAAGGCCTGTTCTTATTGAATGTGAAACGGACTGACCTTTTAAAACAAACAAACCGTTGATCATCTTAGAGCCCACAGAGCTTGCTTCCTTACCATTTTCCACACCTGGTGACTCCAACCTTAGTGAAGTCACTGCATGGCAGGATGGTCAGGACAGATAAAATACATGTACAAATCGAATGGAGAGGCTAATTCTGCCAAACTGGTTGGTTGGTTGATTGATTGATTGATTGATTGACTGATTGACTGACTGACTGAAGAGTGAGAGTTGGCATTATTGTATGTGTATGTATATGCTTTCAAGTGGCCACTTGACTTATGATGATCCCACAACTTTCATAGGGTTGTCTTAAGCAAGGAATACTAAGAGGTGGTTTTATTATTATTATTATTATTATTAACCTTTATTTATGAAGCGCTGTAAATTTACACAGCGCTGTACATACAATCTTTTAGTTAGACGATTCCCTGCCCTCGGGCTTACAATCTAAAAAGACATGAACACAGAAGGAGAAGGGAGTGGTGACGGGAAAGGGTAAGAGGTCCAGCAGTTCCTCTCTACCTCCAAGGCCTGGACCAAGGCAGAGGCTTCATAATGGATGGTTAATTGTTTTCCAGGGAAAATACATACTCTCAAGTAGGATAATACATATACAGTACATAGCAATACAGGAAATGGTTCCTGTATTCCAGTTCCTGTTCCAGTTCCTTTCTCTGAAATAGAGCCTACAGCATCTAGTATTCATTGGTGGGCATCTTTAACTATCTGATGTCATGGAGAAGACAGAGTAATCTTGGTTTGTACATATCCAGAGATCAGAACAAAATTAATTGATTTAAATTACAAGTAAGGCTATTACAGTTAAAAATTCGGAAGAACTTCTTTTCTGTAAGAGTTCCCCGACAAAGGAATGGTCTGGTTCAGATGGTGATAGACTTTCCTTCTTTGGCAGTCTTTATACAAAGGTGCTGTGGGCATCTTTCAGGAATACTGTAGTTGTGGATTCCTGCATAGCAGAGGGATGATTTAGACAGCCCCTGTGGCCCCACCCGACCTTAAGATGCTGTGATTTTATTAAGATATTTATATCCCACCCTCTTTTTCAAGATCAGTGTACAATAAAAGAGTATAAACAAAAGATGAGAGTAAACAATATGATTTTTAAATGATTCAATGATTTTAAAAGGCTAAAAGCATATTAAACAATATAGTAAGGTTTGGAATTTTGTGGGTTGTTTCTTTTTTAAAAAACAGATTAAAACTACTTAAAACAGTTTAAAATGATTTAATCCATGTACATGAACAGATTTTGATGAAACCAATTGGTCCCCAAAGGTAATTAGTGAATAACCAGCAAAACGTGTACCAACCGGCCCTCCAAGGAAATGGATAACTTCAAGGACACATAACTCCCTTCCCCTCAAAATCAGAAATATGTGTGTGTATTTTCAAGTCATCTGTCAACATATGAAGACCCCATGTATTTTACATGCCCCAAAACTCAACCTATCCCAGATCAAAATCCCAGTGGAAGGAGAGGTTTCAAATTTTATCCTCCCATATCTTCTGCCTTCCTCTAAAATTGCCCCTGGATCTTCCCAAACCAAACCAAGCTCCCTCCTCTTCCCTTACAATACAAGAAGTAGCATAGGAAGTGTAGCAGTAAGAGGGGAGATTCTAGGCCACCCTGCAGATTGGAAAAAAATATGGGCGGTTGTACCTCATATTATTCAGTGGGTGGTGATGTCTGTGAATCAACAGTCATATCTAACTTATGGCAACCCTAAGATAAGCCTATCACAGGGATTTCTTGGCAGAATTTGTTTGGGGGGGGTGCCTTTGCCTTCCTCAGAAGCTGACAGGGTGGGACTTGACCAAGGTCACCCAGTAGGTTTCCATAGCAGAAATGGGATTTAACGTCTGCTCTCCAAAGTCAGAGTTCAAGTTCAGCTGACTCTCAAGAATCAGTAGTCCTGGTCTAAATGGAAATATACAAATTAAGCAGTATCTTATGCTCCAAAATAAAGTCAGGTATGCATGTGTTCACATTAAGAAAGCCATTGGCACTATTATTGAAAAGCGGCCATCTATACCTTACTCAACTAGAGAGCTTTCTTTTGAAATTTCAGAACTAGTGCAGTCCTACTGATCTACACACCCCTTCTTTGACTTATAAATTCTTTTCAGAGTCATCCCACCCTTGTCACTCCACACACAGTGATTATGAAGAAGACAGAAGACAGCCTGCTGGCACGACACAGTCTGATGTTCAGCTAGTGGATTCAAAAGGAGGAGGAGAAAGGACAAAAAGAGACTTTAGTCACCTTGTGCTCAGAAAGAGACCAAAGGTCCTTGGGAAATATTAAAAATGATGTGAAATTGGAGGAGGGAACCTGGATTTCTGTAGAAGATGATGATGAATCAAGGTACAGAAAAAGAAGTTCCAGAGCAGAATATTTCAATCATAATTTAGGGAAGAATGCCAGGAAGATACTCAAAACCTAAGAAACTCAAAACCCTTCAGCACCTTAAGGACTAATGCATTTTCTGGTCAATCCTGTGAATACTTTGCTGAGACTTAGGATGAAATTCTACACTGAAGAGAGGAAGTGTAACTTTAGACTTACAGAGTTACATAGTAATTATGCAACACAATCTTGCTAATAATTTGTAGGAGTACATGACAAAAAGTATAACTCAGTGTTGGATGGTGCACAACCAAATGTGTAACCAACATGGACGCACACCCATGCATGTTGTGTGCAACAGCCACACACATCCACATTCAGTGTACAATGATGTGTAAATGGTATTGCATGCACAATTTTATTTTCACAACTGGAACTGATTGCAAATTGTTCTATGCTGGACAAAAATTCCCCACTACTTCTACAGAGGAACTTAGACACGAGAACCAAGCTGGATTCTTTGCTCAGTTTTCAGTAAAAATCTCCTGTCTACACACACCATCCTAGTAGGTGCTAATTGTGGTACAAGCGTTGAGAAATCAAACCCCTCCCTCCTTAACTGTCATCTTGGCCGCAAGGAGCGTCAGCAGACCCACAACATCAGGGACGGCCTGCAGGAAGAGGCCCCTCCCTCCTTACTCGTCATCCGGCCTCCGGGAGCGTCAGGCCGCCCAGCACAGCAGGGACCGGGCCTGAGGAAGGGGCCCCCTCCCTCCGCAACGTCAGCCTGGCCTCCAGAGGAGCGATCAGGCCGGACCCGCAGCTCCACCGGGGACGCCGAAGGAAGAGGCCCCTCCCTCCTCAACTGTCATGCTTGGCCTCAGAGGGGAGCGATGCAGCCCGCAACCAAGCCCTCAGGGGACTGCCTGAAGGAAGAGGGGCCCCTGCCCCTCCTTAACTGTCCTCTGGGCCTCAGAGGGAGGCGATCAGGCAGATCCAGCAACCTCAGGGACTGCCTGAAGGAAGAGGGCCCCTCCCTCCTTAACTGTCATCCCGGGGGGGGCTTGGCCCTCAGACGGGAGCCCCGCACTCAGGCAGACCCAGGCTCCATCGGGACTGCCGGAGGAAGGGGCCCCTCCCCCCTCCGTTAACTGTCCGCTTGGCCTCGGGGAGCGTGCAGCCCGACCAACCCAGGGACTGCCTGAAGGAAGGGCCCTCCCCCCTCCGACTGCCATCTTGGCCCTCTGGGCGGGAGCGCTCACGGCAGCTCCACAAACATCCAGGGGACTGCCTGCGAGGAAGCGGCCCCCCCTCCTACGTCATCTGGGGCCCAGAGGGGAGCGATCAGGCCAGACCAGCAACTCAGGGACGCCCTGAAGGAGGAGAGGCCCGCTCCCTCCTACCTGTCTCTTGGCCCTCTGAGGGAGCGATCAGGCAGATCAGCACTCAGGGACTGCCCTGAAGGACGAGACTTCTCCCTCCTTTAACTGTCACATTGTATTTTTTATTTATTGCAATTTTTTACTGTAATAACCGCTATTATTCAATTGCGGAATAGCGTCTATAAAGAAAATTATTATTATTAATGTATGTTGTGTTCACCTAAATGGAAAGTTTAGAAGATCCATTTCAATCATTGGCAGTGAGGCGAATGCCCCTCCCAATTCTACAACTCTGTAGTGTTTTGGAAGTTGGAAGAGATTCATCCTGCACTTTAAAAGTGTAGCTGGTTATAAAAGGTGATGCTACATGTGTCAGTCAGGAGTGGACTGTGACTTGAGAAGGGAGCCAACTCACTCTGAAATGGCATGGTAAGAATTCCTACCACTCAGGCCAAAGGTGGTCTCAAGAATTTCCTACAATTTTAGTTTCACTGCTGAAAGTAATTGTCACCTTAGAGGAGCTGATAAAGTTGCTATGACTGTCTATTCATCAGCATTGCTGATGAGCATATAATCCCTATGCTAATTTAAACTTCTATGGATTGGACTAGATTCTGTATTCATTTCTGTTCTGATGAAGTATGTTCTGGTTCATAAGCCTTTTAGAAAAATAAAATCAGATTCCTACCAAGAACAAAAATCCTCCAGTACCTACCAAAGTTGAATCAAATTATCACTTGGTAATTTAAAGCTTTTAAAAACACGACAATGCCAATAACATTAGTTTCTTCATACTACATGTTGGTATGGTCCGAAGGAGTCAGTGCACTCTGGTGAGTCGTATATATAGCTTTCCAAGATTGAGATCCATTGAACGTACACAAGGAGATCATCTACTATCTGGACAAGTTAGTCAGATCTTTGTCACAATGGGTTTCATACCAAGGCAGCTCCATCACAACATATTTGCCTTTCATTGCCAGAGTAGCTGCCTCTGTCATTAGATATATTTTTTCATGATGAGTTCTACCCTATAAAACTGATACAAAAAAAAAAAAAATGACAAAAAGACTACAGTGATGGCTATAGAATGTTGAACGGGCATAAACATTTTGGCAGATGAACCAAGATGCCACAGATTACAATGCTATTCGCAGTGGTTCCTGAACAGGCCACAGTTCTAGTGGATCAGTAAAGATTGCTAGATTCATAGCTGTTCAGACCCTTCCTCTGTCTAGACCAATGTTGTCTCTAGTAGAGATGTCCATCAGATTCATCTGAAGTAAAAAAAAAACACCAAGCAACAGACCCCTTTGGACTTCTCTCTAAAGAAAGAAATGGACTTCTCTCTAAAGCTGAACAAACTGAAACTGGTTCCTCCATGAATATGTTTTCAAACATTCAACTTTGGAACATTAATTAGTGTTGCAACCAAAACTGTACAATTCTCATGGAAAATATATATGAGAAAGGAGAGGAGTCATGGAAGAAGCGAAGTGATCTATGAATGAAAAGTAAGGTTGAGTAATTGAACAACAACAATAATAATAATAATAATAATAATAATAATAATAAATTTATTTATATTTTCCCGCCTCTCCCGACGGATCGAGGCAAGATTACAGTCAGTATCACTTCAACAATACATAATAAATTCTAATACAATTATTTAAAATCA
The DNA here is from genome assembly GCF_019175285.1 of Sceloporus undulatus. Classification (NCBI taxonomy): domain Eukaryota; kingdom Metazoa; phylum Chordata; class Lepidosauria; order Squamata; family Phrynosomatidae; genus Sceloporus; species Sceloporus undulatus. The sequence goes on from NC_056523.1 coordinate 318,085,669, forward strand.
GCTTATAAAAATAAAATGTTATCTAAAAACATACAATCACAATTTTACGTCCTGAGGTAGAATCCTATTTGAGAGTTGTTTCCTTTATAAAAAGTCAGGGGGGTATGCTTGTCAGAAGAGGTGAGTTTTCAACGCCTTCTTAAAGGTGTCCAAAGTAGGAATGAGTCGAATCTCTTCCGGGAGGTTATTCCAATGTGTGGGGACCATTGCCGTAAACGCTCTTTGGTGAGTAGTTGTTAATCTCACTTTAGGCTATTCAAGAAGACGTTTTCCAGTTGTTCTGAGAGTGCAGGGCGGATTCTGTAGGGAGAGGCGTTCCCTCAAGTAACTTGGGCCCAAGCCATATAAGGCTTTAAAGGTGATAACCAACACTTTGTATTGGGCTCAGATGCTAATTGGCAGCCAGTGTAAGGATTTTAGTACCGGTTTAATATGGTCTGATCTTGATGTTCCCATGACCAATCTGGCTGCAGCATTTTGGACTAGCTGAAGCTTCCAAACTTAGCGCAAAGGTAGCCCCATGTAGAGTGTACTACAGAAATCTAAGCAAGAGGTTACCAGTGCGTGTACTACTGTTTCAAGGTCCTTTCGGTCCAGACAGGGCGCATATGGCGTATCAGCCGAAGCTGGCACCAACCACTCCTGACCAATGCATCCACTTGAGATGATAACTATAGAGATGAGTCCAGGAGTACTCCCAAACTGCAAACTTTGTCCTTTAGGGGAAGTGTGACCCCATCCAAGACTGGATGGAGAAGCTAACTTGTAATCCTAGGTCACAGTTTACAAGAGGTCCTTCAATCACTGCGCTTTGAGAGAGGACTAGAGTTGTCTCCTCCATCCTAACACTCCTGTACCTATTTCTCACCCTCTCCAAAGTGTGTTAAAATGGTTTTCCAGCATCCTAAATGCATCTAACTTTCTGAAACACTGCTGCTACTATTTGTTGGACACCTATATGATTTGTGCCATAACATACAAGCTAATGGTATAAGGGGCTACAAAGTGTGCTGCCATACATCTGGCACAGAGAACAAAACATATAGCCACTCAGGTATACTCTGTCCAATTCTGGTCACCACAGTTTAAAAAGGATGTTCACAAGCTGCAGCGTATCCAAAGGAGGGCAACTAAAATGGTGATGAGTCTGGAAACCATGGCCTATGAGGAACAACTTAGGGATCTGGGGATGTTTAGCCTGGAGAAAAGAAGATTAAGAGGTGATATGATAGCTCTGTTTAAATATCCTCCCATGCCAGCATTCTCTGAAGATGCCAGCCACAGCTGCTGGTGAAACATTAAAAATAAACTCTTTTAGTATATGGCCTCATAGCCCAAAAAACCCACAAAAAACTATGGATGCCAGCCGTGAAAGCCTTCAATTTTACATTACTGTGGTATGTTCACTTTAGAATTTATTAAAATTGTAATGCTTAAAATTCAGATCAATGTCTTTATTATATGTTTTAACCTTCCCCATATGTCAATGTCAATGTCAAGTCCGTTTGTTTGTTTGTTTGTTTGTTTGTTTGTTTGTTTGTTTGTTTTAAGTCACCTTAGCACTCTGGCATGCTCCTTTTAAAGAAAAGGTAGACTGTGCAAAGACCGAGGACAGCTAGTTCTTGATCTGGGGAAGAAAAAGTTTTGAAATCAAATCTTAGGCAGCAACCTTGTGCTCAGATGGTACGACCAGGATGGTTAGAGCAGGAGTATCTGATCTCTTTTGCTTGGACTGATGGAGAAATAGAAGCTATCAGCAGAGGTAAAGAAGCTTGGAACTGTGCTCAATCCTTCTGGGAGGCAGGATGTTTTGAATTACTGCCGCTTAAAAGACAGAAATGCTATGGCGTCTGTACAAGCAGACTCTCCGGAGGGATGGCAGATCCTTTTCTTGGATGTGCAGTATATTGCCCATGAGATCAAAGCATGGAAATGCATAAACTGCCAGTGTGCTCCACTGGGATATGCTATGTTCCCTCGGTATCTTTCCCTCCTGTTGAAGTGGAACGAGACTATCCTTACCTTACCTCAGAGCATCAAAATGTCTTCTTTTATTAGGCACAAGGTGAATTCCTTTTGGCATGTCTCCTGGCTACAGAAGGACTTGGAGCCCAGTTTTATTTTTTAAAAAAAAACTAGTGTGTATTTTATTATTTATTAGTCTCTTTTATATCCCAGTGATCTCAAGTAAGTAGATGAGTCTTTCTTCCTCCCTTTTTTATTCTTATCACAACCCTGTGAGGCAGGTAGATCAGGCTGAGAAGGAAAGAGTTTATAGACCAAAGTCATTCAATAGGTTTGATGGCTCAGTGAGGACTATAATAACCACCATTCTACACTAACTTTAAACAATGATAAATGAATTCAGCTTGTGTACAGATCAAAGTGGTAGGGTAGTGAAATGTATCTGAGACTTATCTCCAAAACAAGGTGGATCACTATCATCAAGTGACTACAGAGGATCAGCCTGTAGAAGGAAAATCTAGTTTGGTCAATGCTGCAGAATTTGTGATACATCAAGCCAAATCCATCAAAACTGCAAGCTCTCTTTTGACAGACAGGACATAATGGCATGCCTAGATCAGGCCCTGGCATCCCATCTTTAAAAAAGTTAGATGGTGGTGTAAAATATCCCTGTCAAGACCCTTGATAGCTACTGCCAGTCAGAGAAGGTAGTAGGAACATTTGACCCTCCAAGTGTGATGAGACTGAAGCTCCCATCAGCCCCAGCCAGAATGGCCAACAGTCAGTGAACAGTGGGGTTATAATCAGACATCACCTGGAAATTCATGGGTTCTTCATTCCTTGAATAGACAGTACTGGACTAAACTGAGAAAGAGACTGTTCCAGTATAGTACATCTCCCTAGGTTACCTTTATATCTGAGTCATGACAGGAAGGATTAATGCCTTGTCTTGTGATATTGCTGTGTCCTGTGTCCTCCTCCTGAATTTTCATTTATTTAAGATAATATTTGAATGTAATCCTAGAATTGGTGCCATAGCTTTCAGGTTCTTAAAAGTCAATGTATAGTAATCATCCAAATATTTACTATTGTCTCATTCATATAGGAATGTATGAGCTGTTTTCAATGTGTGTTCATTGTTTGTCTTCATAGCCAGTGGGATTGTTTTGAAACCTTCCATTGTAAAGGAGCCCTCTCCTTTTCCCTGCACTGAGATTCACAGTATAATAGCACAGCCTGGCAACCTCGGCTTGACTTGTCACAGATAAGAGTAGTTCACTGTCCAGTCCTGAAAAAATCATAGTTGAGAAAGAATGGAGCTTTTTCAAACATACATAATCCAGGAGGAAGATAGAGACATAACTGTCTAGCCATGTGACAAATGCAGTCAAGTTAAGAATTGTAAGGGCCACAGCTGAGCTCTCAATAACCTCTCAGAGGAAACATCCACTCCCTAACAATTGCTTCAAGTTGTGAGAAGCCTAGAAAGCCCAATGTATTGCTGTTTTCAGAATTGAGATATACTGTCTGGATCTGGACAAGTAGAGACTTGTGGAGTCTGAAGTGGATTTTTGGGGAACTAGTCAAATTTGGGAACTGCTCAAATGAGAACTGGAAACCACCACAGAGGGGTGCTTCAGATGTTTGGCTTGGCCACTATGCCAACCTGAACTTACTCAATTTCATTTGATTTTTGAATTCAACAGGCCTTGTTGAGAGATCACAAGAGAATGCCAGAGATTTCCAGACAGACCTGGGAAAGATCCTTGCTGAAATCACTGGCGAGACACTGCCAGTCAGAGTTGAACATACTGAAATTTGAACATGAGTCAACAGTGTGATGTGGCAGCTAAAAAAGCCAATGTGATTCTACACTGCATCAATAGACTTACAGTGTTTGGATTGAGGGATGTAATAGTGCCACTCTCTGTCCAATTCTGGACACCACTGTTCAAAAATGACATTGAAAAGCTGGAGTGTGTCCAGAGGAAGACAACCAAAATCGTGAAAGGTCTGGAAACCTGCCCTATGAGGAGTGACATAGGGAGCCAGGTATGTTAGCCTGGAAAAAAGAAGGTTAAGAGGCCATATGATAGCCTTGTTTAAATATATACTCCTTTGGAGTAGAATGTATATATATTTATTTTGTGTCAGTACATCTGATGTTATTTGTTTTGTATTTTTGATTTATTTTGGTGCTGGCCATGTGCTGTAATAATAAATGCATACTTCAGTTCATACCTCAAATATATGAAGGGATATCATATAGAGGATGGAGCAAGCTTGTTTTCTGCTGCTCCAGAGACTAGGACATGGAGCAATGGATTCAAACTACAGAAAAAGAGATTCCATCTATACATTAGGAAGAACTTCCTAACAATACCAACAACAACATAATGAAAAGGCATAGCCACAGAAAGGAAAGGGTTTATCTACAGTAGGGGGGAATGAAACCTTTCACCCCCAGTAAGAATTCTGCCCACCCAATTATATTTACCTTTAATTCCCAAATTTCTAGCATTGCAATAACACAAAACTTCAGTTTGGCATTTAGAAATACAGTTTAGGCATCCAAAGAAAAGGGACAATTACAAAGTGAATATGAACGCAACGAACATGTAAGTCCTAGGTGTGAGCAGTTTTCACCATCTCACTCCCTGCTATGCTAGTAATTTGAGAACTGAAAGAAAAATTCATTGAGGGAGGCAGAATTCTTAATTCAGGAAGACATGGCTCTCATTCTGCCCTCTGCCCCAGCTATACCTCTGGAAGGGTTGCTTCTGAAGAGACAGAAGAAGGAGGAGGAGAAGTGATTGTGGTCAGCCCAACTGTATCTATAAGATTTTTTTTCTTCTTAAACTTCAGCAAATTGGAAAGACATAAATTGCTTTCGTCTAGATTTTGCACCTCGGGGGTGGTTCTGACATTGATGGCTTAGTAATAACCTCCACTTGGTTACCTTTGCCAGCAATGCATTTTTTTTTTTTTTTTTTGGAGGTGCAATGACCAGAACTGTAAACAGTATTCCAAATATTGGAGCACCGAAGATTTGTATGAGGGCCGTGGAAGATTGGCAGTTTTATTTTCATACCCTTTTGTAATTATGCTCTACATGCTTCCTCCTCTCCCTCTTCCCCTCCCCCCCAGCTGCATTCTGGGTCAACATTTTTATTTGGCTATCCACCACAAAAACCTCTTTGTGGGTCAACCAGTTAGTGTCAGCTCAAAACCTTACCATTTATGTATTTGTTTGATTTATATCCCACATTCTCTCAGATGTTGCGTTGAGGTGGCTCTTGCCCAAATGAAGAAAACAGAAAAGGAACACAAACTTGATCAATGGAAATATAACCATTCAATAAGGAAGTTTTTTAAAAAAAAGGATTTTGTAAAATATATCTGAAGGTGGTACAGAAAACACAGACAAAAAAAATTATAAGGAGCAAACACCATCACACAAACTGTAATGTCAAAACACTACAGTTTGACATTAAAAAGATATGTTAAAACAGCCAGTTACCACGATGTAGTCTTTTGAGCGCTGGACTAGAATTCTGGTGAACAGGGTTCAAATCCCAGCTGGGCCATGTCAACCCACTGGGCGACCTTGGACAAGTCAAGCTCTCTCAGCCTCAGAGGATGGCATTGGTAAACCTCTTCTGAAGCAATTTGCCAAGAAAACCCCATGATGGGTTTGCCTTAGAGTTGCCACAAGTTGGAAACAACTTGAAGGCACACAACAGAATTATTATTATTATTATTATTATTATTATTATTATTATTATTATTTCTATCTTCCCACTTCTCCCCATGGATCGAAGCGGGATCACAACAAGGTTAAAATCACAAAGTTAAAATTACAACAACATTAAACCCACAATAAAATAAAAACATAAAACCTAAAAAACATCAAATCTAAAAACAATAGCATCCATCAATCAAGGGGTCAGCAAACAACAGCAAAACAATCAGGAAAAAATCAGCATCAGCCAATGGAAATAATTTCCTTTAGTAGTTCTTCAGGTGCCTGAAACACACTTGAATAAAAAGTCTTTACCTGCCAGTGGAAGGACAATAAGGAGGAGGCCCATCTTAGAAGGGAGCTTCAAAGCCTGTGAGCAGCTACTGAGAAGGTCCTCTCAATGACTGTGATAGATGTATCCAAGAAGGTGGTGGAACACAGAGCTATGAGGATATGGGTATTACTTCGCATCTGACAACACAGAACTGCATGTCTGATGATATATCATTCTACTGCCCATTTCCACAGTTTTCTGGCATTTGTCGAAACCAAGGTGGTTTTGTTATAACCACACATAATTTGATATCATCAGTAAAGGTAGACATCTCATAACCTACCCTTGACCTGAGCTAATTTTGTACAAGTTAAATGAATATCAGTTTTACTACATCTGTCTACATCTCTAGACCTGATTATTTGTTGGTTTTCAGTTTGTTACTAAGGACTAGAATGCTGTATTTTATCACCAAAATTTAGCTGAACTCTTCAGACTCACTTCCTTTAAACTAGTTCTAGAATGAGTATCTACCTATCATCTTCTGCAGGAAAGAAAGAGGGAAAGAACTCATTCTGCTAAACTACAATTTGCTTATCCAACAAACCAATAACCTCTCTTGCTGGTTTCATGTTCTTGATATATTTGACTATTTAACAACCATTCCGCTTGATGTTGTTAGAGATAAACTTTACAAAATCCTACTTTCTTTTTTTTAATCCCTTATTGTCAGATTATATTTCCTTTGTACACGTTTGTTCCTTTTTCATTTGGGCAAGATATATTATTAAGAGGCAAAACATCTGAGCAAGAGATTTCTGAAAGTAGCCTCCTTTTCTCTAACCATTAATTTTTGACTACTTGTTAACCATGCTGGTGACCAGTGGTGGCTGGTCGCACCCATATTAATTGGATGGTGAATCCAGATATTAAGCCTGAACTTGAAAGGTGTTATCATTTTGGGGATAGATTTCAGGATTTTGGACAGTTCCTTTAAAGTTCAAACGAAAACCCAAAACAAATTCCCCATCTCACTAAACAGAAGCCACAACCTGCTGTTGCTGGTGGCTTCTGAAACTTCTGCTTTTGTTCCAGGACTGTGGCATATATTCAGCCAGAGCACATAATATTCTTGTTTTGTGTGCCATCCTCATTATTATCATAATCACTTATTATTTTCTCTTTCTCCTCCTCCTCTTCTTTCCACCCTTAGGACAAAAGGCAGCTGACAAAAATTAAAACACATACAGCTAAAAGCATAAATCTTTAATATAATTAACATAATTTAAGATACCAATAGAATTAAAAGCAATTTAAAAGCATAAAAAACAATATAGCAATATAATAGAAATTAGGACAATTTAGCACAGTATTATAAGCATTTTCCCCATGAAATCTTGTTTCCCAAAGTATTCACCTGCCACATGAAAGACACCATGGAGGGGACCACTCTAGCCTCCAAAACATTGGGGAGATATTTTGTCCTCTCGATTTTCCTATCCCTCTTTGTTTTTAACAGCTCCCTCATTTTAGATATTTTACACCTTTTTTTTTTTGGTCACCCTCCTCTGGAAACTCTCCAGCTTGTCAATGTCCATCTTCAGTTATGGTGCCCAGACATACCCAGCTCCTTAGGCCACTCCTTATAGGGGATGGTTCCCAGACCTTTTACCATTTTAGTTGCCCTCCTCTGGACACACTTCAATTTGTCAATATCTCTCTTGAATTGTGGTGTCCAGAAATGTACATAGTATTCCAGGTGAGGTCTGACCAAAGAAAAATGGAGTGGTTGTACTAGTTCCCTCAATCTGGACACTACACTTCAATTGATGTAGATTAGGATGATGGTTTTTTTAAACTTTTATTGAAAACATTAAAAATAAAAATAACAATCCATTCACTTTCACTTTTTCCAATATAATCCAATAATAACACTATATTATTAAATACATTATGAAATGAACCTTTCTTTCTTCTTTATATATAAACTTTATATAAGTTTCTTTATGTAGACTTCCTGGCTCTATAGATCTCTCCATAATAAATCCAATTTATTATCTCATTAATATCTACCTACCATTGGCTTCTTAATACTTCTGAATGAAAGCTTGTATGCCTGTTACCACATTATCTTTCTATATTTATTTTTAACTCCACCATATACAGTACTTATATGTTATCTATATCACCACCTGTGTTATTTCTATATTTCTATATTTCTATATATTTCAGGATGATGTTCGTTTTTTTAGCTGCTGCATCACATTGCTGACTCATGTTTACTTGTGGTCTACTAAGATTCTGAGATCTCTTTCACATGTGCTGTTGTCACCCATCCTATATCTGCTTAACCATTTCTATGTTAGCCATTCTTGTACAGATGTTCTCTGTTGATCTAGGTGACCATCCCTCAGGTCACTAACCTGGACTCACCTTTATCTCAAAAATAGAAGTTTGGAGCCCTGAGGGAGAAAACTCTCCTGCCCCAGAAAAGCTGGTAATTCTCAAACCAGCTGTCAAGGGAAGGGTTAAATATGATGTCTCCTACCCAGATTTTTCTCTTGTGCAATTGGTACCCTCTTGAGGGCTCTTTACAATGGAGAAAGGCCTGCGACATGAACAGATAAAGGTCAAGAACCTGCACTGGAATTGTGTAGAATAAATCTCTGCCTGTGGAGTCATGCATGAATTGTGATATACAACCCTTGTGTTGTACAACACTCTGTGCATTTGAATGAAGACAGCAAATATGAAACTGAATGCACAACAAAATGTGCATGTCCATCAATGCACAGTACATGATGCAAAACAATATGTAGGGAGCATTCCTGTACAATGGCAGTGTGCAGAAGCAACTCTTCCAACAGCAAGCTTGAATTGAATGGAGACATTCTGCAATGGATAAAAATGTACAAGAATGTAACATCAGCACATGAGCTCTTGCAATACCATTTTGAGGCTCTAGTCTTGGGGTGCCAGCAGCCTTGTCAAGTACTGACACCTGCCATGTCCATCCTGCATGTGTATGACTGTTTTATATCATTTTAACAATAAAGCAACTACCTATGTGAAGATGAAGAGGGTCAAACCATCTACTACAGCTGACACAGTGGTTAAATGCTGGTACTGTAGCCACTCACAAACCACTAAGTTGTGAGTTCAACCAGGGGCTCAGGGTCGACTCAGCCTGGCATCCTTCCAAGGTCACTAAAATGAGTAACCAGCTTGTTGGGGGCAATTAGCTTACACATTGTAAACCTCTTAAGGAGTGCTTAAGTGCATTGAGAAGTGGTGTAGAAATGTACTTGCTATTGCTATTATGCTGGGCATTATATCTCTCTCTTCTAACCACATTGTTGTTCTGAGGCTGACAGTGGAAAGGAAATGCTTGGCATAATTATATCAAGAAATGGGATTTCAGTTTCTTCTAATTATACCCTTTCTTTCAAGAAGCTCACAGCTCCATATATGGTCTCTTCCACCCACTCATTTTATACTCACAACACCTCACTGGGATGAGGAAAGCTCTCAGTCATTATTTTGCTACATTTCTCAAAATCTTAACTGTGTTCTCCAGAAAGCCATGCTCAGTCAGGAGAGACACAACTGTGCTACATGGACCAATGATCTTTGCCAGTGTAAGGCAGGTTTCTTTGTTCCTTCTAGAGATGGATGAATTTGTCATGCTTCCAATTCAACTCTGTTTCAGTTTTCAAACTAGGCACTGTTCCAGTTCTGTCAGGCAGATTTTTCATGAACTCTTCATTTGTAGGTTTTATAAACTACATATAATTTGTAACCACGTCTATACTATGTATATAAGTATTGCCAGTCTTAGCCTGGCATTCTAACCATATATTAAACTGTCTTTCTACAACAACGTACAGGAATGGCTCAAGAGAACTTAGAGCAGGGGTATGGAAAATTGTTTCTACCCCATCACAATTAAAAGGCAGAACATTATTGGGAAACGTGTAAATGCACATGGGAGATGGTGGTCAACGTGCTCTATTTGGAATCCAGGTTCTAGTCCTGATTGTGCCATGACACTCATGGGATAAGCTTGCCCCAGTCACTTTCTCTCAGCCTAACCTACTTTACATAGTTGTTTTGAAGATGAAGGGAGTAGGAGGAAAACCATGTACAAACACTCCCCACTTTCCAATGGTCCGCTTTTTGATGGTCCACTCTTTCAACCCTTTCCAATTATAACCAGAGCCCATACATATAATGCATGGCCCGCTCTTTTGACCTATTTTGTCATTTTTCCATGATCTTCTGCACACTTTTGAAAATATTTGCATGTAGTATATAATGTTATTTATATTTTCTGTGGTCAAAATACATTTGCAAACTAAAAATATAAAGACTGCATTTCAATGGTTTCTGGTTTTTTATAGTGCTCTGGACCTTAACCTGTTATATAAGTGCAGTTATTATTATTATTATTATTATTATTATTTATAAAGCGCTGTATATTTACACAGCGCTGTACATACAATCTTTTTAATTGGACGGTTCCCTGCCCTCAGGCTTACAATCTATAAAAAACATGGGCCCGAATTTTACATAGTGTTAGCATACCTGACATACCTGACATTATATCTGGGGTCAGGCATGTTCTTGCAATGCCACAATGGCCATTGGAACACCAGATTAATTTCCTATGGAAAGGAGATGGAGACCCAAAGACATGTAGAAAGAATGTGTGTGCTAATCACTCCTTCCTCCACCAGGCTCTCTGCATATCTTCTTGCACCAAGAGAAAAAGGAGGTTTCATTGCACTCCAATTTTCATACTCCCATTTCAGTTAGCCAACAATTCCTACTGACCCCGTTATATTTCTAGCCAACTTCCAGTCATTTTTTTTTTCTAACTCCAAAGTTAAAGTAATTAACCATTCCAGAATCCCATTGTCGATTCTTGGGAACGCCATCAAGGTCTTTGTTACATTGCAAGACAGCACCTAGAAGCCCTTGAGGCTAGCATGTCAGATATAAATATCAGTCCCTTCTTGCACACAGTTGGCTCCAGTCTGCATTCTGTGCACGCAGAGCACTTACTGTGTTGCCTTTAGAATGAGCCACATCCTGCCTTCTGTAGTGATCTCTCCAGGACAGGTAAATGTTACCCCTCTTTACACCCCTAAACTCTGCTACCCAATTTCTATACCTTCAATTTCAGTCAACTCTGAATGATGTGTCTGTTTGAATCACTGCAGTGTGTTTGATTGCACTCTTGCATATTTCAAAATGAAAATATTATTATTCACCCAAACATGGAGTCTTCCTCAGTTAATACTGGTATAAACAGGTGGAAATGATCCTCAAGTTACCCAGCCTCTCGTAAGCTTCCTTGAGCTACGCAAATTCCTCCAACAGTTAAAAGATTAGCTGACACTTTTGGTGGGTAACAATGGGCTACCTAGTTATGTATGCAGAACTAAGTTGACGTTCCCCACCTGTTTTATTGGGAATCAACTGCACTGAGAGAAGATGATTGATTCTGCTAGCAGTTGGGCCACTGGTAGATAATGCTCCCACTCCTCTCCTACAGTCAATGATGTTGCAACACAGAAGTTAACAAAGGTCCTGTTTCTTATTGTCACACACCTCCTGGCTGGCAAGGTGTGTTGGGAATGTCATCCACGCATACCCTAATTGCCAGCAGAATGGATCTGTTTCTCTCTGTACAGCTGATGCCTCTTAAGGCAGGTGGGGGGCAGTTACAATCATGACAATAATGCTACAATCAAGACTATATAGGGATAATGAATATGGATCATTTACAAATGCATAACTCCGGATTGCATATCTATAAGTATGATCCTGAATTCCGACCACAACAAATACATAAATATTGCCTGTTAGGCTATATCAGTGGAACTTTGAAGACTTTAAGAAAGTGGTACTCAAAATTTCAGTCCACAAACCTTCAGCTGGTGATCCCTGGTGAGTTTCCAGGAAAGAAAGAATCAATTATAGGCAGTAAACACAAGTATAGTCATTTGCCCATATCAGGTATGACAGTAGGCAAAAATATGGTCATTCCCCATATCTCCAACAATAGGAGTGTTCTTCTGTGTCTCTGTGATTAAATTATTGTTGGAAGGTTGTCGTTGCTGTGTACCTTCAAGTCATTTCCGACTTATAGTGACCCTAAGGTGAACCCATCAGAGTTTTTTTTTCTTGGCAGAATTTGTTCAGAGAGGGTTGCTCTTGCCTTCCTCTGAAGCTGAGAGAATATGATTCACCAAAGGTCAACCAGTGGCTTTCCATGTCTGAAAGAGGACTTGAACCCTGGTCTCCCAGTTTCCTAGTCCAGCACTCAAACCACTCCCCCACACTGACTCACCAATGATGGAAGTATAAACCAGAAATAAACAGTTGATGTAGTTAATCCAGCTTCTAGCAATGACAATCCCTGAATAAAATTCTAAAGAGAGATTTTTAATGATAATGATAATAATCATAATAATAATAAGCAGCTAATATTTATGTAGAGCTTTGGCTGGTGGTTCCTGGATAGATGACCAAAAAAAAATTGAGAAAAAAATATCCAGAGAGTGATAAAGGAGGTGGCATGCAAAATGCAAGGCCAAAGGAAGGATTGAGGAGGTGAGCCAAGATGGGGAAAGACAATTGAGTCTCATGGACGTGACAGGAATATATAGCAGAAATATTTGTAGAGGAGTTTTTCTCTGTTTTCCAGATCAGCAGTGTGAAAGATTACACTGTTTGTCTCCTAGCATGTTCAAGAAATTCTTCAGTAGACTTCTGCAGTAAGGGCAGGGGTGGAGAAACGAAGAGAATATTCATGTGGAAAAAAATGAGAGAGCAAGAGATGAAGGGAAGATACTTTTTAGACTTGAGATCTCTATCAGACTTTATTTATTTGCAGCCCCAGGGAAGGGCTTTAGCTCAGTGGCAGAACATTTGCTTTGCATGCTGAAAGAGCCTGGTAACTCCAGGTCAAACTGGGAAAATCCTGGGCAGAAATCCTGAAGAAGTATTGCCATTCTGCATTGTCCAGGGATGGACAGCCTTTTGGCCCCCAGAAGATATCAGACTGAAAGTATCATCCATGGGCAATATATCCAAAGGTAAAGTGTAAGGGGAGCTGTAAATCCAACCACATCTGGAAGTCTATGAGTCACCCAATCTGCTGTAAACATTATTGGGCTGGATGCATCCATGGTCCAACTCAGGATCAGGAGAGAGTGGGGCAATTACTTTTTTGGACTATAAATTCCAAATTTTTTCCAGCCATCATGATATCCATGCGGGATGAGTGATTCTGGGAGTTGTAGTCCATAAAGGAACTTTTTCCAAGCCCTATAAAACAGCTTCCTATAGTCTATCTCATTAGTACTAAAACGGAAATACGACAAAGAGCAATCATTTTCATTTCTTCTGTTTTCCTGCAGATGTGTTACAGTCAAGACTTACACCAGAACCATTCAGTCCTGTCTACAATCTGGGGATCTAAAGATGTGGCTTTTCTTACTCCCTTTAATAGAGATTTATTTTGTTTGCACTTCCACAAATGAAAATAGGATGACAGTGGTGTTCTTCCAGTTTTCTTCCCAATTTCTAAGTTTCTTTGCAACAGAGAAGGGCAATAAAAGCTGGCTTTCTTTGTCTTTACAGGAGTAACAGTCAGGATTTATAAACAGAGCACGGATATTCTGATGCAGGAAATAAAAGGTTATTATCCATCCAAAGAGAGTTAGTAGAGTCCACAAAGAAACAGCCTCTTATTCACTTCCCAAGATAAATGATTGGCTCCCAGCAGGTATTTCCTTTAAATATATCTCCCACTCATCCACCTCAATGCCTGACAGACTGTATGTGCGTATCATGTGTTCCAGCAGTTTTGGAATTAGATTAGCATCACATGGCAAAGGTAGATTTGCATCTATTCTTCTTGGCTGGGATTCTTGGCTTTGATCAGACTTTGATTCACATTATAGATGTGTAAGCATTGAAGGAAAAACATGAAAACAGCATGTACGATGAAAGGGGGAAGAACATGAGCTGCCAGATTTAGATGAACAACTGTCCTGATTAGACAGAGTTGCTAATGCCACAGCCAACACAGCTCTGATGCCGTCATTCAACAATCTGTGAATGGAGTTTTCTTGATGACACTTTCCTAGATCAGTCTTGGTGAATAGTCCAGTGACAGATCTGGTAAGTATTCAAAGCTGAAGCTAAACATGTATGGAACTAAACAAAGCCTGGACTGGAAACTATTCTGAACCTTCTAAATGCAGGGGGGGGGGGTCATCTATATTGCAGAAATAATGCAGTTTGACACCATTTTTAATGCTGTAGCTCCATCCTATGGAATCTTGAAATTTGTTCTTGTACAAGGTCTGTAGCCTTCTCTGCCAAAGAGTGCTGGTGCCTCACAAAACGACAAGTCCGAGGATTCTGGAAGATGGAGCCATGGCAGCTAAAGTGGTGTCAAACCACATTATTTCTACAAGTTCCTAGAGAGGGATAGTTTTATACCATTCATGTGTGTGTGTATCTTTGGATGGATGGATGGATGGATGGATGGATGGATGGATGGATGGATGGATCATTGGACCAACAGACAATTAAATAGACAATATGTAGGTGAATACCAGTTCTAATAATGTGTCATTTCCTACCATCCCTAAGAAATGGAAATTAGCAAAAGAAGGAACAGGACTATGCAGGCAAATTCAGACTGCATTCTGGATCCTATTGAGTTCTAAGGGACATAATAAACATGACTCAAACTAGAATACATATGATATAGGGAGACAGGACTACTGTAAGGCTATGCTACTTGAAAGATAAAAAAGAGCAATAGAAGATGTGTGTGTTGTGTGCCTTCAAGCTATTTCTGACGTATGGTGTCCCAAAGATGAACTTATCTAGGATTTTCTTGCCAAGACTTGTTTAGAGGAGGTTTGCCATTGTCTTCCTCTCAGGATGCGAGTATGTGACTTGTCCAAGGTCACCCAGTTGATATTTATGGCTGAGCTGGGAATGAAACCCTGATCTCCAGCATTATAGTCCAACACTCAGACCACTATGCCATGGTGGCTCCTTGACAGGAGCAGAAGGTAAGACTTCTTAACAGCACACATCCTTCTTCACCTCTGACTCCAGATGTGCCTCATATCCCTTGTGCCTCCATCTGGTCTCCTAGGCAGTGGGGCAAAACACTAGAAGAGAGCCTTGGGGTCACCTTCTGAGACAACTGATTTACTATTGGTTTGCGACAAAGTTAAACACTGTATGGTAGTGTCATGTGTATTCACAGGCAGTATTTCTACACAGCTACTGTAAGTCAGCTTGATGTAGTGGTCTGAGCAATAGACTACAACTCAGGGAAACTGGGATTCAAATCCCCATTCAACCATGGAAATACACAGTTGACTTTGGGCAATTCATTGTCCCTCAGTCTTAGAGGAAGGCAATGACAATTTACCTTGTCTGAATAAATATTGCCCCCACCCCTCAAAAAACAGTGGTAGGGTTGCCATAAGTCAGAATCAATTTGAAGGCACACAACAACAACAACAACATTTTCTTCCTGGCATTATGAAGGCAGTGTAACTGGAGAAGTGTAACTGGAACAGTTGCATTGGTGTGTGTTTGTGTATATCTATGTGAATGACTTTGGGAGATGGATAGATGCATAAACAGATACAGGCATACACAGAAAAATATATTTCTTTAGGGAGTTTGTAAAGCAATATCAAATGCACTGGCAGAGCTTTATGTATTGTTTCTTTTTAATTAAAACTGTTTTGCCTGAACCCCAGCCAACCCTCTGTGAGTCACAAAGAGTTGCAATCCACTGTAGGTGAAGATGTCTCAACTAGAGCAATGTCACTGTCCTACGAGAAACCCATAACTAGGTTAATTCAGCAATAAGCTTTCTTAACAGACACATACATAGAGTTCATTGACAGGGCAGTTGAAAGAATAAAAAAATTGAGCACTAGAAATCTAATATACTATCGGCTGACACATACAAACATTCCGTCATGTAAAGTCATTGACTGCTTGGTTTCCCATACACCAATAATCCATTGCAAACTATCTGATCCTCCCATTTGGATTTCTGGCTTTAAATTGCCTTCCTGAGTGTGGATCTGCTGAGAAGGATCAGTCCTCTGGTAATGTTCATTAAGGTGAGGTTGTCTGTGGTGTGCTAAACTACGGTTACCATATACTGTAGCCTCCTTTTACTGAACATGCCCTTTTTTCAGAGCTAAAATTTCTGTCTGGGTGAACAGAACAAATGTCATTGTTTAATATATACAATGTCTAGACTGGAAGAAGCAGGCAATCAGGTAGCAGAACTCGGAGGAGGAGGAGGAGGAGGAGGAGGAGGGAAAACATGCCAGATTAAAGCAGGATGAGAGAAGCCTCCAAAGCAGCACACCTCAGTCCCATGGGGTTTAGTGAGTGACAAACCAGCTTCAAGCTGGATCAGGGCTACTGCCATCATTGTAATTGCCAGGGCCACCATCTGCCTTCATCCTGAAGGGAAGACCAACAGGGAGGTAGATGGTGAAGAGTAGAAAGGCATCTTGCCACCAACACTGGGATGATGCCTGGCTTCAAGAAAGGGCTGTCTTGTCAGTTGGACTGACCCAGCTGAGAAACATGCCCAGAGCTTACAGGATATTTGAAGTGAGAGTCATCATAGCATTTGGTGGTTTGAAACAGTCAGTCAGTAAATGTGTCCTCTTATTTACTTTTCAAAAGTCACCTGTTGACTTATGGCACTCCCATGAATTCCATGGGGTTTTCCTAGGCAAAAAACAGAGATGGTTTTGCCAGTTCCTTCCTTGGTCTTACAGCACCTGGTATTCAGTGGCAGTCTCCCATGCAAATATTTATTATTATTATTATTATTATTATTATTATTATTTATCAGGGTATTCTTCTTAGCTTCCAGGATCAGATGCAGTCCTGGATCTTTAGGGAAGCCCTAGCTAAAAGGAACCAAACACTCTGCAAATGCATCCAATGAGGGTTAAGAGCCAGCTGCCAATGCTGCTTTCAACAATTCTGTTCAAGCAGAAGTAAAGAACTGGGTGAAGTTTGGGAGACACCGTGCTAATAGCATTTTTCCCTCCACTCTTGTGACTGATGTGGATCAAGGAGATATAATTCTAGATTTAGTTGGATATGCAAAGTGGCATAGGATGTCCTTCTCTTCATCCTCCTTCAGGAGACCCTCCATAAATGAAAAGACCAACTCAGAGACAGAGACTTGGTCATTGCAGGTCTGGATATATGTCTTCTTTGGGTTAATTATTCTAATAAAGATGTTAATGCTTTCATGTGTCACCTTTTAAAAACAAGTCTACAACACCTAGTGCTTGAAAACAGTGTAAAGATGGAAGCTAGGAGTTTCTACATTTTACATATTCATTCATGCATCCATTCATTTGATTTACCACCTGTCTTTCTCCCAAAATGTGACTCACAGCAACTTACAATATCAATTAAAATAAAAGAAATTTTAAAAAGACATTAAACAATCAGTTTGGTTTTAAAACATCTGTTTAAAGAGAATTAAAAACACATTACATATATATTATATATACAAGTTGAGTCTCCCTTATCCGAAATGCTTGGGACCAGAAGTGTTTTGAACTTCAGAGTTTTTCAGATTTTGGGATGTTTGCATATTTATAATGAAATATCTTGGAGACAGAGCCCATGTCTAAACATGAAATTCATGTATGTTTCACATACACCTTATTTGGTATACATAGCTTGGACCTAAATTATATATTTTAAGCCAAATCAATATACTTTGCACACATGCCTTTTCCCTGGATTGATGATCAGCTTTCATACTTCTATAATATATCCTTCACTGAAGACTGAAGTGTTGTAATTGTCACAAACATCCTAAACATCTAAGCAACAGTAGAATATTTGCTGTGCTCACTCAAACACTAATATGATTCTAAATGATGTGCAATAAACACAAGTCTTGCCAATCGCCAGAAGCAGTCCTGCCACTGTGGGTAATGTAACCCGCCCTGTAATCGACTGATCTCTGGTCTCTGACAGCTCGCTCGTGCGCAGGCAAGCCGCAATTGCTCTCCTTCCCCCTGTTCTCTATTATGCATGCTGCATTTGGTATTCTGAGCCACATCGCTCATAAGATGAGTGTCAGCCCTTCTTCTTTAGAAAGGCAAAGGCAGATGATGATGAAGAAGAACCAGTCTTTCTGCTTCAGCACATTGTTTAAATTGGAAAACTAAAGTAACTCACTGGAACATGAAATTTACAACACCCCAAACAGCATGGTTTCAATAAGTATAGGATCTCCTCTCAATACATCAGAATTCTAATATCACAGGTTTCTTTGGCTCAGCAGAATAATGTGCGAAAGAGAAGGAGGGGGAGAGGGGATTACTTTGGGGAGAAACGGTGCATTGGACACATATACAACCTCATTATTTCATATCAGCAACTGAGAGATAGACAAGCAAAATGACTTTGAAAATGCAGTTGGATTCCTAATAAAATAACTTCCTTCTATATACTGCTCATTCATTTGGGTTTACTTCGGCTTCTTGCATGTTAAACATTCTCAAGATCTAAGATGTAGTTCAATTTCACTGTCTCAAGATAAGCACATTTGATAGCAATTTAATAATTTGCTTAATTATTTCTTATCTGATCCAGGATCTTATTCTTTCAAACTTTAATAAGAAATCAAGGAGAACAACCATACCCATATTTTCTCCCTGCTTTAGTCTTTGAGATAGCTTTATCTTATTACACAATTACTCATCTTTTAAATTGGCAGCGTATATTATGATAATGGAAATCACAAGAGTGCCTTTAATAAGTATTTTGTTCAATAAAACCAATGATTATTTGAGATCATTACAAAACATTCCAGTGTGCTACACAGAGCACATATTTAAAATAAACATATTTGCTTTGCTTCCATGCAACACAGTCTCCACATGTACCTCACAATGAAATGTGATTATGTTCATTTTGCATTTTCTTTCTATATTTTTAAGAGGCACATCTTTCTAGTCTTCGTGGATGCAGACAATTGATTTTAACTGCCATGGCTCAATGCTATGGAACCCTTGGATTTGTAGTTTTGTCAGATATTTAGCCTTCTCTATCAGAGAGCTCTGATGCCCTACCAAACTACAAATCCCAGAATTCCATAGCATTGAGCCATGGTGGTTAAAATCATGTCAGCTTGCTTTATTTCTGCAGTGTAGATGCAGCACAAGTCAATATAATTTTTGAGAGCCTGAAGAACTTCACATCCTTGTTCAGAGCCCTTATCACAGCATGGTAAATATAATACATGTATGAAACTGAGGGTAAGGGAGGTGGCTTACTAGAGATTGCATAGAGATTATGGTAGCAGCAAGATGTAGGCCAAGGTCCTCTATTGGGGCTGGGTAGTAAGAAACTCTCCATGTGAAGTTGCACATTGATTATGTTATTCATTTCTTGTGTTGATGGGCAAAAGCTTACAAGTGAACCAAGATAACAAATGTATAACCAAATGCATTGCTATATGAAAGTGTGTCCATGTGGACCTGCACTTATGAAAATCTAAAGCACATACATACACAATGTGTCGAATATGCAATTCTTTCCCAGAAACATGGAATAAATTCAATTATTTCCCAGAAACATGAACTAAATTATATCATTCTATATCATATATATATTCTATATATAAAAATGCCCAAATGCTTGAGTAAAGGATCTTACGCATTTGTAAGACACTAACAGGATTCTGGTTGCAACCTGGGGGACTTCAGCTCAGTCAACTCTGCTGCACCAAAGAACCTTCCATGCTGTGCAAGGAAAGCCTGAATAATATCCATTCTTCCAACCATGAAGTACAGCACTCTTGGAATTACAATCAGAATGCTTAATAATATTTGAAGTTTTTCTGCCTTGATGGTGATAATGGTGATGATGAAGAGGATGATGACAGTGACAACTATACCTGAGCCTGCAATTCCAGGAGTGAAATGACTTTGCATTTCAAAGCCCTCTGTGAGGTTGTGCCACCGCCACTTGGCTGCATTGCACATTGTTATGTCTTTCTGAATTACTATCAAGTTCTGTGGCTTTTTGCATAAAATATCTGTTTTCCTTTTGGAGTTTCCAAAAGCTTCCTCGGAGATGATGGATGCGATCCAATGTGCCACAGGAAATGAGAGGTGCTGTTGATCTCCCTGATTATCTACCCATCATAAATTATAATTGGTCATATTCAGATTTCAGATACATTTTCTCCTTTCCCCCTCCTCACTGCACACTTCTTAACAGCAGACAAGATGACATTTTGAGGGGGGAAAGATGACTAGAGACAATGACAAGTCCAGATGGTTCAAATCATGCAGTAGAGATGAAAGACTGACAGATCTGCGGTAGAGCACTGCAGGGAGGGGGGGGGCAAGGGAACAGGATATACAGCAATGGGAGCAAATCACTTATAGATACAATGTTATGTTGGAGAACCTATACTGAATAGCAGGCTGCCTTTCTGGGCTTCCTTTCTACTTGAAAAAAAACAACAGTATAATGTCAAACCACAATGAAGAGAGCCGATAGGAGCCAGTATTGATAGCAAAAGCAGGACCAAGAACAGGGTGCACCACCGCCACTATCCCGTTGTGTTCTTTCACATCTCTTCTGACTTATGGTAGCCTTAAGCCAAACTTATCATGGGGTTTTCTCAGCAAGATTTGTTCAGAGGGGAATAGTGAGGCTGAGAGTGAATGACTTGCCCAAAATCAGCCAATGGGTTTCCATGGTTAAGCAGGGATTCAAACCCTGGTCCTTTGGATTCCTAGTCCAACATTCAAATAACTGCACCATGTTATCTCTTATTTAAATCTATCAACTGGGAAATAGAAAACTGGAGGGAAGTGAAATTCTTTCCATTAAACTCTGACCCTTTAAAATAGAAGGTTCTGGGTTCTTCCTTGCTTTTTTTTGTTTTGTTTTGTTTTTGGTTTTTGTTTGTTTGTTTTACTAGAAACTGAGATCTAAAAACAAGAAAACTGCCAGGCCTTAACCATTCTGTTGGTTCCATCTAGACTAGAAAAACTGAATCAATGGGTTATTGAAGGCCGCATCTGTACTGCAGAAATCCAGTTTGACACCACTTTAACTGCTGTTGCTCAATGCTGTGGAATTCTTGTTTCATTTTGAGTTACAAGATGGAGGTGGGATTTTGTTCTGCTCTGAGCTTTGAGAAAGTATCCAAATTGCTGAAACTACATTAGGGATAGGGTTCAGTCCATTAGATACCTCTTTTAAAGTGCAGCCTAAAACACAGAATGTTTTAAAACACCGCTTCAGTGGCACAGGATCCACCAGCTGCCACAGGAACAAGGACTTTCCCATCTCCTCTAAAATGGCTTTTCTAATGCATCGTCAGAAGTAAAAAATTGTTTGATTTCTCCCCAGTAATATCTGAATCAAGCCGAGTGCTACATCTCATCTCTTGCCCTAGAAGATTGTGATACAGAAAAGTATAAAGCAATGAAATGTCAGGAGCAATTAATTCATACATTTTTCATGGACCACAGAATGGAATCATATCAGAAGGCTGCTATAATTACAGTTAATAAAAATGAATACAACTCTCTCTTATACACTCAGAGAGAAAGAACTCTGTGGTTTGTAAGTAATTGGAGTTACTCTTGATACAAAAATAACCCAGGTTTTCTTTGCATATTTTTAACCTTGAACAGCTGCAGTAAAATCCACTTATTTAGGGACACCCAACAGCAGTTTTCTCATGATCCTTGGAAATTCACTAAACTCTGAGCACAACTTTTCCAAAATGCACAGGGCCCTTGGGATCTAATGGGGTTTGGTTCCAGGACCACCACCACCCACAGGGACCAAAATCCATGGATGCTCAGGCCTCATTATATACAATGGGGTAACAAAATGGTATCCCTTATGTGAAATAGCAAAATCAAGATTTTGCTTTTTGGAATATTTATATCTATATATTGAATACTTCCAGTTGTGAATGGTTGAATCTGTGGATATGAAGGGCTGCCTGTAGTTTGCTGATAAAAATGATAAGCAATACCATTTGCTGAGGGAAATGATAAGCAATAACATCACTCTGGTTCCAGATAAAAGAGATAACTGGACTCACAGTTAACGTTTACTTCAGCAACAGTGACAGGACAGTGTGTGCCACCTACTGTGAGGTGAGTAAGGGCAGGCGGTGTAACACACATACAATTCTTTCCTTCAATAAAGGTCAATGGTTGGGGAAATCAGCAAAACAATATCTAGCACCTGATTCTGCTATCTCCCTTGCACCAAATGCATGAGATTTTTGTTTCATCATTCTTATTTTTTTAATTCTTAAAAAAATGTTTTCCCTTAAATGTCTTCTAGGGGACACAGAAGTATGTGTCCACATTACTGTCCCCTTAGTCCGTTGTTGTTGTTGTTGTTGCATTGTAGGTTTTTCAAAAGAAGAAAACAGAAAATGACTTCACATCACTTCTGGTTGTTAAGAAAGTCCTCTACTGGTCCTATGGGTTGGGGTGGGGGGTGGGAAACATTTGGGTACAACAAAATTGTGGAGAAAGGATTGATAAAGGTGTGGGATGCAATGGTGCAGACCTCCAAGATCTTCTGTGGGGCTAACATAGCCCCCTAGCCATCCACAGTAGTCCACCCCTGTGCCAGGATAGAGGGAGGCAGACTGGTTTGCCTTAACCCATAATAAACCTGTAAGGCAGTGGCATCACTAGGGGGTGCAGGGGGTGCAGACCACACCAGGAGACAGACACCCTAAGGAGGGTGACACCACTGCTCCTCAAACACTTACCTTTTGGCAGAAATGGACTGTTGCATTCATCTGCTTCCCATTAAAATGCTTTAAGAGATGGTGGGAGTGAAGTGAAGCTCAGTGGGAGGAAAAAGGAGAGGCCTCTGAATTTTTTTAAATTAAAATTTCAAATTTTAAAAAGTTGGATTTTTTTTTAAAAATGATTTTTTTGTTAAAAATATCACATTTTAACCAAATCTTCACTGTGTATATGTACATACATTTAGGTTGTGCATATGATATTGCAATTTGAAGGTATAATTTCAATTTTGCTAATTGTTTATGTCACAACTATTAGCATAATGTTCAGTGCTATAAGGGAATTGCAGTTTATGAGTAACATAAGTGCAAAAAAGCAAGCGTTGTTAAGGATGCTGTATGGTGAGAAATGGGGGATTGGCACCATGAGTTTCCACACCAGGTGACACCAAGCCTACTGGTGCCGCTGCTTTAAGGACCCATCGTTCTGGTGACAGTGGGAGCAAACCTGACTCATTGGGAAAGCTGTTGCTGAATCAGCTGCCTCCTTTTCTGCTCTGCCTCTTGGCCTGTCCATCCATCTCTGCCAACCACAACTGCCTGCCCACTATATTTTGTCGCCCTTGACTTTGGTTTCTTAACTGGCTTTCCTCTGGTGCTGCTGTCCACTTGTAAAGCTTGACAATGTTCTATAGGTTCCCAGAAGATGCTCCCAGTACTAGTGGCGCAGTGCCTGGATGAAAGCACCAGAAATTGGCAAAT
The DNA here is from genome assembly GCF_019175285.1 of Sceloporus undulatus. Taxonomy (NCBI): domain Eukaryota; kingdom Metazoa; phylum Chordata; class Lepidosauria; order Squamata; family Phrynosomatidae; genus Sceloporus; species Sceloporus undulatus. The sequence goes on from NC_056523.1 coordinate 318,109,264, forward strand.
CTGAAAACTCAGATCAGGGCATATGCTTTTAGAAATACCATTTTGATTTTTTATTTAGGGAGGGTAGCAAATTTTATACTTGTTTAGTGCAAACATTACTGAAAGTAGAAGTATGAAATCTGGCAAGTTTATTTCCTCTTTAGGGTGCATTGTGTCTCCTCATTTTATGCAGAAATACTAAGCAAAAAAAGAAGTTAAAACCATTTAATTTCCCAATGCATATCAATGGGAGGATCAGCAATCCAAATTTACAAATTTCAACTCAGATTCAGGATCATCATCAGGATGGATGAAGGGCTCATCAATATGAATGTATTTGTTGTTGTTGTTGTGTGCTTTAGATTCATTTCTGACTTACTGCAACCCTAAGGCAAACTGATCACAAGGGTTTTTTTTGGAACATTTCTTCCGAGAGGGTTTGCCAATGCCATCCTCTGAGGCTGAGAGAGTGTCATTTGCCCAGGGTCACCCAGTTGGAATCGGTCCATAACCAATGAATTAGGCTGCAAAATGAACTGGAGGATTCAAGCACAGGTCTATTTTTTATTATATTGTTTTTGTCCCATACATCCTCCAGCAATTTAGAGCTGCCCTTTTGGAGTTGTGGAAACCCACCAAGATAAGTTAGAGAGAGAAAAGGAACAGTTCTTTGTGCCCTTTCCTTCCTCCTGAAAGGTCACCACAGAGACATTTTTAACAACCCTTTCATGCTGATTAAATTGAAGAACAGAGAGTAGCTCAAACTGTGTGTGTGTGTGTGTAAGCATGCAAACTTTTCTTGTTTCATTCATGCATATGAGAATGAGAAACTTCAAGATCATTTACCTAAGACATGGGAAGCTGTTTTCTGTTGGTTTTCACTAGAGTTTTCACATTTGCAGGCATGAATTTTGTACAACTTGCATAAATTGCACAAATTGTGTAAATTGCACAAGCTACATAAGAACCATCCAAATGCACTGCTGGACTACAATAGCTGCAGTGTTGTATGGACTTTTAAAAATTGAAATCATTGAGAAGTCTTGAGTGGATTGCTTGCAGCTTTGCAATTACTCTGCCAGTCCTTCTACGCTTACAAGTCTTTGCCACTCTGTCTAATGTGGGACTCAGGTTCATTATTTCTGAACTGCAGAAATAATCCAGTTCAGTGTTAGAGAATCCTGGGAAATGTAGTTTATCATGACACCAGAGCTCTCTGACAGAGAAGGCTAAACATGTCACAAAGCTACAGCATTGAGCCCAGGCAGTTAAAGCTGTTTCAAACTGGATTATTTCTGCAGTGTGTTTTTGACCTCAGAAAGAGTTCCTAATAATCAAATCCAAGAGTTTATTCCACTGACCACAGTGTGTTTAAGTAGAGGTAAAATACTATCATAGGATAAGAGACCTTAGAGGACCACACCTCCCTGTCTCATCCCCTGAATATATATTGTCCCCCAAAGGGTCCAAAAACCCTCTACAAACCATGGTGGGGCATTTTTGCCACAGCTATTACCCCATGAATACTTCCTGGACCATTTTCAGCCCAAAGGAGATCTCTTTTTTGCAGCAAAAAGTGACCCATGTGTCATTTTATTTTTATTTTTATTTTTATTGGTTTATTTTCTGTTTCAAACCAAGGCATCTCCTGGGCCTAAAATAACCCAGGCCCCCCCCAAATTTGGCCAAAAAAAAAGCCTCCACACATCTCTGGAAGCCATTTTGGTGCATTTGGGGCCCAGGGGCCATAAAAAGGCCCCAGGGATAACATTTGGCCATCAGGTCATACTTTGCCCATCCCTGATTAAAAGCAAGCATGGTTATTATTCTAAAGATACAATTTTCTTTGGAAATAGCCCCTAATAGGTCAGAAACAACTTGGAGGCACACAACTGCCACAAACCGGCTACCATGACATGACTTGGTACAGTATCCTGCTACAGTAAACAGAACGAATCATGCCTCAGTCATCTGCCACTGCAATGCTGTTTTTATATCCAATTCCTTCTATTAACAACTGCTAATAAAAAAAAATCAAACATGCAAAATCTTCCAAGAAGCTTTGATAACTGGAGCATGCAGAGTGCTCTTAAAAGGCAGCAGCTTTCTGTTAAAAAGGCAGCAGCTTTTTTTGAAAAATAAAAAATGTTGGAAAAAAACCTCTAGCTCTGTCAATAGGATTTAAATCCCTTCTCTGCACATTACCAAAAATAAATAAATAACATAAAATAAAAGAGGCTATTGAATAACGCATGCTTTCAGTACAGGCTTTCATGCTAAGTATTAGCCTGGACGGGAGTCCCAATAGCTTCTGAGCTGCATTATGCTTGCATGTTGACTTGTAAATCTGAGCTCATCTCAGTGGGGAGGAAGCCTTGATTTTGTTTTCTTTGGTCTTGTTTATGATAGCTGACATTATCATGCTGCCAGAATGAGAGCTCTCTTTGGGGGTACCAAATTCAGTTTGAAACACTGGCTTTAGGAATCTGCATTATATTGGTTCAGACCATTGTTCTATCTCACTCAGTATTATCCGCTGGGCCTTAGCATCATTTATGGACAGGGTATTGCAATCATGTACAAGTCCCCTACCAGTGCCAGAAGCACAACATAGCCTCCAACATTTCACAAATGAAAACTAGAACACATGAAGCAAACAACTTCAGAATATAAACATATGGCCATGTTAGTCTGTAGAATCAGTATGTAGAGAGATCTTGTAGCACCTTTTGGACTTAGGGGCCCGAAAGGGTGGGTTAGATCTGCCCGCTTTTATTCCTGACGACAGCTGCAGCAAGCAAACAGTGCGGCCTCCATCAGGACTAAAAAGAACCCACTGAAAGTGGGTTGTTTTTAGTCTCCGTGGCAGGTGCCATGATGCACATGTGGCACCGTGAAGTTTAGATGCTGTGCCATGTTTGCATCATCATGGTGGCCCCCATGTGGATGGGGCTACGCCATGATGGTGTTGCCACTGCCCAGTAGGGCTCGGGACCATACAGTCACTCCGCAATCCCAAACTCTAAAATTGGCCACAGATTGCAGCTTTCCAGCAGTCTGTACCAGGCCTTACTGAAAGAAAGAAGTTGGCAGCATGAGTTTTCATAGACTTACATCTACTTCCTCAGATGCATCTGATGAAGTAGACTTAAGTCAATGAAAGCTCAGGCTGCCAATTTCTTTCTTTCAGTTAGTCTCAGAAGTGCTACAAGAGCTCTCTACATACAACTTCAGAATATGGTTAAGATGGCTAAATGTATTTTTGAGGAAGAATACCCAAGGGCCTTATTCACACTATGGAAATAAACCGGTACATTTTGATGAAGTTCACACTCACTCCTACCACAAACGGTGCAGTTGGGGGCAGGGCAGCCCATTTAAAACAGTGTATTCAGCACCGGATCTCTTAGCAGTTCTTTTTTAAGGAACTGCAACAATCAGAATCTCTGATAATGTGAATAAGCTATCAGATCAATTCAGATCATGTGGGACCTCCCAAATGCAGTCCCCCTCCCTCCCTCCCTCCCTCCCTCCCTCCCTCTCTTCTCCTCCTCCTCTCCTTGCCACCACCTTCCATCTTCCTCTTCCTCCTCTTTCTTAACTAACATAATCTCTGGGGATGAAGCAGGGCTGGGACAAGGAGGACCCAGGTTGGCTTGCGAAAGAGCTGTCAGGACAGGGAGGAACAGAGGGAGATGGAGAGCCACTGCCGCCATGGACAGACAGGGTCCCTCAGAGAGTTCTGGTGAGCAACAGCGAGATGAGGGGGCACCAGAGGGCAGCCCAGTAGAAGGAGGTGGAGGAGGAGCCACTGGGGAACAAGCACAGGGGCCCAAGCTTTCCCACCATGCCACCACCCCTCCTCTATTGTTGTTGTTGTTGTTGCTGTTGTTGTTGTTGTTGTTGTTGTGAACCTTCAATTCATTTCCTACTTAGGGCACACCTGTCATGGAGTTTTCTTGGCGGGGTTTGTCTGGAGAGGGTTTGCCTTTGCCTTCCTCTGAGGATGAGAGAGTGTGACTTTTTTTTTTCTTTATTGGCCCGCACCAACCAGAGCAGAGGGAGCGGAAGGAGTGGGGGAAGGGGGAGAAGGAGGAAACAAAATGACAGGTAGAATAAGGGGCGGTTAAGAAAGAGTGGCACCCCTCCTCTAGTGTTCTGTGCTTTCAAGTCATTTCTGACTAGGGTACACCTGTCAAGGGGTTTTCTTGGCAAGATTTGTTCAGAAGGAGTTTGCCTTTTCCTTTCTTCTTCTCCTCTTCCTCCCTCTCCCTTCCCCTTCCCCTTCCCTCCTCTGCTGTCCCACCATTCTTCCCGTTCCCCCTCTTCTGCCATAATCATCTCTCCCCGGCATTTTATCCCTATTGCCATTCTTCCTCCTCAGCCCCAGTCAGTGTGAACAACAAAGAGGAGTAAAAGTCCATGGAGAGATCCTATCACCAAAATAACTCAGTTTCCACACCGGGTTATTTTGTAGTGTGAATGAGGCCAAGGTTGGAGAGGCTGCAGCAATTTCATTCAGGCTGTCTACTACGATGGGCAAGATTCTGCCTTCATCTCTCCTAAACTCTTCAGATGAGTGCAAACTACTTTTGCACTTTTATCCCAGCTTGCAGCAACTGAAGTAAGTCAAGGACAAAGGGGGAAAGTCAGAGGATGAGTTAGAAATGGGGACATTTTAAAAGCAGCTGGAAAGTGGGACAATAAAAGATTGATCGGACTGTCTCTGCCAAATCAAGACAGCTGGGGAATATCCAAAATTCCTCACATATATACAATCCCATGTATCTGTTTGTTTCGCTTCTGGAATTACTGTTACATATTCTCTCTTTCTCAAAAATGCCCACATCTGCTACTTTTGATTAATAATAACCCCCAGCTTAAGAATGGTGCAAGTTCGATAAGTAAGGCCTAAAAATCCTGGCAATAAATGCTGGCATGGGGGCAGAGTTGGGCCGTGGTGACCACACGCCATGCACACCAACTCTGCCTCCACACCGGCGGGATGCTGCGTACCCCACCACATGCCCCACCACATGGCAGGAAGTGTCACACCGTGTCTTTGGTGCAGTGTTTACAGCAAACAACCACGGAACAGCTGCAGTGGCGGTGGCTAGTGCACCCTTTCTGCAGCGCTGCTTCTTTTTCTGCCATGGAACTGCCGAGTTGGGGGCATGGTGTGAGGTTGCCGTGTTCCCAACCCAGCAGTTCCAGGGACAGCGCGAAGCTGCCTCTTAGGGGCAGTCTGTTCAGCCCCCAATTTGCAACATTTTTGTCATTAAGAAATTGTTTTTTTGCAAAAATTCTGATGGACTAATGTGGATGCAAACATTTATCTGATTAACATTAACATTCTACTTTGCTTCCTGACTTTTCTCATTGCATCATGAATTTCAGCACACATACCTGTAGTTTAAGTTCTTTCCCACTGAACAGCAAAAAATGGTTAGACAGCTTAAATTCACATAATTGCCTGGGCTCTCTCCATATCAACAATAGGCTGCTGTCTTTCCATGCGGTTCCTGCAAGCCAGGAAGCTGTTATTACCCCAATAACAGAATGCCCATGTTGGCTTATTGAAATATCTTTAAATTTCTTCCATGGATCCTGTCAACCTGCAAAAAACATTTTTTTAAAAAAATCACTAGGACTAAGTATACTCCACTGGGGGAAAAGTTGCAATTGTTTTTGTATATATGTTTTAAGTAATATAGGCAGGAGTACTTCATATTATTTTCTCAAAGTAAACTTATAGGGGTTTTTTTCCAGGTGTTAAAATTTCACATGAAAAATTCTCAGAAAGCTCTGTGGAATATTTCTAATGCTACTTATTTTAGTCTGAATGAAAAGGACAAAATTGTTATGGTTTGTTTTTAATCTGTGCTTTAATAAACTGCTGACATTGCTCAGAGTTGCACTGAAACTGTGAACTCAGATCTTGTCTATATTACCTATAAACCCTAAATCTACCCCCCTGGGCTGACTGTGTGCTGTTTATACAACACCCAGACCCGATTTGGGGTTTCCATCCATTGTCCTACATTAAAAAGACATTCCTTTTGCTCCAGGTTTTCTGGAAAACACAGAGCAAAACACAGTGACAAGAGTCTGCCTTCCCATGTCATCCCTGCAAGCATCCTTGTCGAGTCACTCTGCAGATGTGAGTTGTTCTGAGGTCAGAACAAGACTGGATGCCTCATTCTGACCTCTTGTTCTGACCTCACAGCAGTGGCACTGGCTGGCTTCCAGGAACCACATGGAAAGGCAGCCACCCATTGTTGATATGGAGAGAGTCCAGGCAACTATGTGAATTTGGGGACAGAATAGTCTAGGGGCAGCCTGGGGTATTCAGGCGAGTGGAGGCAGGCCATCAGTCTAAGGCAGTGGTTCTCAACCTTCTTAATGCTGCAACCCTTTAATACAGTTCCTCATGTTGTGGTGACACCCAATGGATAGAGGAGCAGTGTTTTGGTTCCTAAGGCCATCGGAAATATGTGTTTTCTGATTGTCTTTGGTGACCCCAGTGGAAGAGTCGTTTGACCCTCAATGGAGTTGCAACCCACAGGTTGAGAACCGATGATCTAAAGTTTTGGTTCAAAAAACTCTGGTTCTGAACTGTCCTGATATGGCAACCCTGTTCAGTAATGAGGTGGTGGTGTCTAACTGTAAGCATAAAATTGTTGTACATTTCCTCAACATAGGAGCTCAGCCATTATAATCAGCAACACAACACCTCCCACTCCATGTCCTAAATTATAGTGCTAAAATTGAGGTATCCAGAAGTGGGGGTGGTGGGGATGGTTTGTGTTGAAGTGTTGTGGATCTAGTCAATTCTCATATTCATACCATACTCTAGGCTCAGAATTCTTTACAACTCTAAACTCTTTGGCACCCAAGTGCAGTTGATGGATTCCAGTGTTCAGCAGGGGGAGCATAAAATAGATCAGTTGAAGCCATGAGGGCAGTGTCTTTCAAAGAGAATATCAAAGAAGGTATTGAAAGACACTTCATGTGAACCAACATTTCAACTGATCTCCCCCTCCCTGCACCGCCCTGCAACCTCTTTTAGTAATATTAGAAGCACAGTCATGTTAGTGAAGCAACTTTTGATCTTGTCTTTTCTCAGTTGCTGTATCCAATTGGAACTTGTTCTCAGCAAAGGTTATCTAATTCACTCTTGATTAAAAAGCATACTTGCCAGGCACTGTGGTTTTATATAGGATGGCAGAATGGCTAGAAACAGACCCAGGCCAAGGCCTCTGATGATGGAAGGAGAAGTGGCTGATGTGTACATTAAATAGACTTAGTGCACAATGCAAACTATGAGCACCCTTACATAACAAACACTCTTCTAAGTGACCCACTTGTAGGCTCTCCATTTCTGTCACTGCCTTTCTCATTCACTCCAAGCAAAACACAGTGAATAGTCTTCTTTCTCCATTCTGATGTGGAGTTCTTTAATATTTTAGTACCCTTCCTCCAGTGTTTGGATCTTCTGTTTTACAACTTCTGTTAACTTTCTAGTTTTCTCCTAACACAAGGATTCTCATTTTTTTTTTACCCTTGTGACCCCCTTTACATCTGCATGTAGATGTTGACCCTCCCTTTCAACACAGTACAGTATATGAATAAAAATATTTTCTTTGTTTAGTATGTGTACTTTTCTTTGTTTCATGTAGCAGTGTCTCATCTTAAGAACCGGAACAGTGATGGGATGGGTGGGAGAAGTAGTGGCTTGGGATGGACCCTACCACAGGCCATGATCCAGTAAGCTTCCTCACTCTCCTCCTCCTTAAGGCAGATGTGGCTGCTCCAAGCGCACCCCCTGCTTTCTCTTCATTTTCAGGACAGAAAAGGTTTGGGAAGAGGAGGAGGGTGGATCAGGGCCTCCAAGTCTCCTGCCTCCTCTTGAGCAACTCTTGTGGTCTCCTGGGGGTCCAACTCCCAGTTTGAGAACCACTGCCCTAACAGAAAACTATGTTGGGAGGAGAGACAAAGTCAGTACTAAATCAAAAAGGAATTATCAATATTATGAGTGCAGAAACTCATTCTATCCAGATTATCCCAGGGTTGACATCATAGTTCACAATTAATGGATAACAGGGTCCCTGGGCTGGGGTGCATTCCCCCCCCCCCCCCATGCTGAGGCATATGGAAGATGAACTCAAAAGATTTGTATATATAATGCAAAGGCAGATGAGACGCAATGAAGTGCACACTTGTAACCTATCTTTCATTCTAATAGCTTTGGGAAGTGGACAAGCAGGTTAGTAACAGGAAAGTCTACTCCCTCAGTCTATCCCCAGCCAATCTTTTCCCATCTTTGAACTGCCAAACTAGAATGAAGATACCTAGAAATGTCTACTAAATACAAATTAACCGTTACCATGATGCTGGACAGCTATTAAAGTTTGTTCATGATTCTGGCAAGGACTTCAAAATCCGTCTACCTGATGGCAGAGACCAAGTCATTACATAAATACTGCCACGGAGTGGAACTAGAAGCAGGAAGGACAGACCAGTGGAAATGAGCATGAATGATCTGCTATTTCTAATAGGCTTGGGCTAGGAACTGGACCTTTCAAGCATTTAAAAAGAAAAAGGTCAGTTGTCTCATTTTATGCATGGACATAAGTCAATCGGCCTGCTGCCAGTTCATGGTCCACAGACCACCATGTCAATTGTCACTGCACACACAATGGAAGGGAGATTGTAATGATGATTGTAGCTTTGTTTGAACCCCTGAGATGCTAAAGTCTGGATTCTAAAACCCATCTGCTTGGTGCCAGAGGCCATACTCATGACAGTTAAATAGCATATATCTCTGGCTGTGAAATTATGCATTGATCGTACTATAGGCCCTTTGTGTTGAATAACAATATTATGCAGCTTGTATCACCAGGTTTTCAAAATAGCAATAAGGGACCATCGAAATGCATAACATGCAGGGTTGACAAACAGGAAGCAGATATGAACAAATCTGTAGTCTACCTGAATATCGAATAGGAAAACTGATGTCAGTTGACTTAGCCATGTGCTTCTTTGTAAAAATCAACATATTGTCCACATTTATAAATTGCATGATGCAATTATGAAGAGCTTTCACCCCAAAATATGGGATTTTTTTTAGCATCTTGATCAATAAAAGGAAAAGCTTTACAACCCTCAAATATGGGACATCACTTATGATAAGGGACAAGCTTTCCAACTCTCAAATAATAAGAGACATGTAGCAGTCCTATATACAACCAAATGTGAAACTGAATGAGGACCACCACCAGTTTCAACAAGGAAAATTGGGATACACATCAGCCAAGAAGGAGTCTCATCATGCAAAATGTCCACTTCCTTGTCTGAGCGCACCTGTTCTACATTGGACAAAAATGCCAATCACTTTCATACATTCTTCCTTGTTTAAAACACCAAAAGGATTCGATCCAGTGATTCCCATTTTTTTCAGCATAATGCTTCAATGTGTTGAGGTACCATTTTCGGCAAAAGCAAAAAGAAAACTGAACTATTCTTTATACTCATACCACATTGCACACAATTGTACGTTCTTTCTTATTTTTCTTTAAGGAATCTGGGTCTCATTCCTTAATTTATTTATTTAAGGATGGGGGAACAAAAGCAAAGTTTTGCTCCAGCAGACGCCAAACTGAAATTGCGCAAGGAAATGAGACACAATAAATGTTTCATCATGAAGTTAAAAGTTCTGTGTGTGTGTGTGTGTGTGTGTGTGTGTATACATACTTTATAGCTGGGTTAAAAGGTAATAAGATTTCATGCTTCGGAGCATAAGAAGATCACCTAGGGAGAAAAGAAGCAGGGAGGGAATTTTCTTCAAACACTCAAAAGCTCCAGCTGAAAGAACAAGAAGATCTTTTGTTGTTGACTATTTGGGTTAGGATTTGAAGATGAATATAGCTAACAAAAAGTGCCATGAAATATTCTTTTCCTGTTGTTTCACTAACAACCAAGAACACTTATAATTAAATAAAATAATTACAAATGTTATACATATTAAAGAGATCACACAGCATTATTTGACACCATTGCCTATTTCCGTAAGTATTTGCTTTACCCAACTTCCCATCCTCTACC
>NC_056523.1:318119356-318124826 GCF_019175285.1 Sceloporus undulatus
AGTGATGCAATGATAAATTCTGAAGTAAATGCACTCATCAGAACAGTCTCCATAGCACATCCCAAGAAGACTCCCCGCCCCCCAAAAAACCCACAAGCAGCTGTACTGCAATAAGCCAGTCCCAGAAGTTCCTTGTTCTGCTCTTCCTCTGCTCTTAGGAAGAACCAACATTTTGTGAAGTCGAAGGCTTTCATGGCCGGCATCCATAGTTTTTTGTGGGTTTTTTAGGCTATGTTTTGGCATGTTTTAATTGATTATTTTATGTAGTATGGGTTGTGTAATTGTATTGTTTGGCTTTTATTTGTTGTAATCCCACCTCGATCCTCAGGGATAAATTTATTATTATTATTATTATTATTATTATTATTATTATTATTATTATTATTATTATTATTATTGACCATGTTCTAGAACATGGCCACATAGCCCGAAAAACCCACAAAAAAAACAACATTTTGTAAAGCCAAAGGTTTTTACTTGATGTCCAAACCACTTGCAATACTACAACAGGGGTATTTCACAATAGATTGATGAAGAGTCTTCCTCACTCTACTGTGAGCTAAGATCAGAGAGAACAAGTAATTCTAAGGGGGCTGCAGATGAAGACTCCGGCCAGAATTGAAGATCACATTTACAGATATATAACCTGGGGTTACAAATCCAGAATGGATCCTTATTCACAATCCTGATTTAGTCATGATCATGGTGCTATTGCCAGAACCATAACTGTTCCCTCAGACCAATTTACTGAGCATCAGCCACATAAAAAGAAGGAAGTTTGTTTTCCTAGCAATTGGAGTGTGGATAGATAACACTGTGATTATCCAAAGCAGGTCTCTGTCGTACTTTTGTTTTATTATCATAGCCTCACTGGCTAGTGAGAAAAGGGTGGCAATGTGATCCATCAGTGTCCTGATTGCCAGCAGCATTGACTCCTTCCTCTGTTTGCAGCTGATGCCCAGTAAAGTAGGTTTGGGGAGTTGGGCTGAGACACTATTTCACAGTAGTTGTACTACTAAGTAACCCATGTAGAATTCTGACCATTCTCTCTGCAAATCAGAATATCTTGTTGCTCTAGCCTGTGTGTCCTCTACAATGCTATACAAAACTTTACAAAGCAATATCAACAATATATACTAGGCAATTCCCAACATTATTTTCCAATGTCTGTCTATAAAGAATTGGGTCTATTGAAGTTACTAAAAAGGACTGTTTACTTACTTTTGAGTTATGTTTAAAAACATGTTGTTATAAAGCCTGTGTTCTTGTTATTCATCTTCAAGTAGAGATCAACCTATGGCAACCCTATGACTGATAGATCTCCTGAAGAACTTGTTATTAAGAGCCCTCCCTGCTCAGGCCTTGCAAACACTAGCCTGTGGCTTTCTTTATTGACTCAATCCATATGTAATGTGTTCTTCCTCTTCAGCCTACTGGTTTCAACATTACACAATATTATCTTTTCCAATGAGTCATGATAGGATCTTAGAATTATAATTTGTAATTTATTCCTATTAGAAAGCAACTTTCCAAGTTATGGAAACATTTTGTCCACCAGACAACAGACAAAACAAGATCAGGTTTCCTGTCAGTGCAAAGCTAAAAATGCCAAGAAAGAAAACTCTGAGACTATAGATACATTCCACAGCAAGAGGGTAAACAGCCCTATCCATTGACCAGATAATGACTTTAAGGGAGCTTATTCACCTATCACATTTGAAAAGAAATACAGTGCACCTGCATCATATGCGGGTGCACTATATGCATCTTTCAGCTTACACTGAAAGTCACAGGATGAAACAGGCAATGGTGTGTGTGCCTGTGGCATGCACACTGCACCATGCCGAGTGCATGAGCCCCATTGAAAACTTGAACATATGGAGTATTTGCCTTACACGGATCCCCCGCCTAAAGCAAGGGCGCATTGTACTCAGCTCTAGTGGGAAGTTATCTATAGGCTATAGAAGTGAGGAAAAGAATGTTATACCCTCTGAGAGGAACAAGATTTCCTATATCAGTTGGACCTCTTCTGTCTAAGCAAAACCAGCAGCAAAGGAAGATCAGCCTTGCTCCACATGTCATAAATAGTGATTTACAACTCACCCCTTTGCTCTGGTACTGTCACCAGGGTTTATACCTCAGTCTTACTCCTCTACCTTTCCCCTCCATTCCTTCTTCCCTCATAAGTCCTTCCACATTTGTAGGCCAACATCAGTTGCTCAGGACCATGAGTGGGAGAAACCTCATGTGCTTCTTTGGAGCTTCCCATGGGCCAATGGTTGGCCACTGTGGAAACAAAACACTGGGTTAGCTAAACCTTTGGTTTGTTTTGAAAAATTGGGCAGTACCTACCAAATACCCTACCAAATCACCCTCACCCGCCCACTTTTCTATTTATTTTTAGTTGATAGAGACCCATTCACACTACCCAATTATAGCACTATTATTGCAGTTTGCCATGTCACCATCCTATGGAATCCTGGGTACTATAGTTTGCGAGGCACTAGAGCTCTCTGGCTGAGAATTCTAAATGACCTTCCCTAAACTCAAATCCCAGATTTCCATAGTACAGTTCAAGTGGAACTATGGTGTCATAATTCTGTAGTTTGAATGGGGCCATGGGGTGTTTCACTTTGGGACAACTTAAGACAAAGCATTTCCAATCTGCTATGACACAAAATTAACTTATTTTCCCCTGACAGGTGAACACTTCTCTGGAAATCTCCCACAAACCTTAAAAATCTTGAAAGGAATAAAATAAAAATCACACCACTATCATTTTTGGAGGTTTTTTTCTAAATGTTCATTCACAAGGAGATAATTTTCTCCTTGATGTTTCCCTCTTTATGTTTGATTTTCTTTTTTTATGATGAAAAGTAGAAGCCAAACAGAATGTAAGTGCTATAACTGCTACACTTGGGGCTGCAATTCACCCCTACAATAACACACATAAATATCAATTTAACCATTTGGTCAGGTGATGTTCCAGAGAAGAGCAATATCACTTACTGATGCTAGCTTTTACTGATATCATACTGATATCACCTGACCAAGGCTGTCATCTTAAATATGCTTGCTAGAAAGCAAGGCTTCACTGAACAGATTGGAGACTGGCATGAGATGGCACGGGGAGGTTTGAGCTACATGAATCTACCAGAACATAAAGATCAGCATTGGAGATCTTTTTATCTGTCCTATCACAAGCAAGGATTTGGTTGTTGAACTACAACAGCATGTTCTTTTCAGTATAGCTGCCAGGACATTTGAACATCTTTCTCTGATGCACTCCAGTAAGCCCCATCTCTTCTCATTTTTTAAATGAGTTGTAAAAACAATTCTGATTTTTTTGGCAAGGAGATGCTAATATTTTATATTAGGAAATTTACCTGGTTTTGCCTAGGTGGATGTTCATGGTTTTGTTTATGAATTGAATGGGCCAAAGCTTTAAGTGTTAGCATGTACAGGTCTTACAATTTGTTGCATATCATCCTGGAATGTGTCCAGAGACACATTGATCAACTTGATGAAAGGTCTGGAAGGCAAGCCTTAAGGGGAATGACTGAAGGAAGTGAGAGTGTAGAAGAAACTTGGAGAAGAAAAGAGTGAAAGGAGGCATGATAGTTGTCTTTAATTATCTGATGGGATAGTATGTAGAAGATGGAGAAAGTTTGTTTTCTGCTCTTCCAGAGAACAGAACATGAACCAATGGATTCAAATTGCAAGAAAAGAGATTCCTCCTGAACATAAGGAAGAACTGCTGTACTGTAGGAGATATCTGATAGTACTCTCCTTTTTTGTAGCTCCTGGAGACACTCACAGTGCTCCCAAGCTTCCATCAAACCACCCCCACCCCCCTATTAAAATTTTTAATAGGTTTCTGGCCATTTTCCCCCTAGATCAAGCATAAAGCTCCCCAAATGCATGAAATCATGCAAAATACTCCATTCTGTCCCCACAACCACTCCAGAATCCTGTACTATACCCAAACTGCCATTTTCTTCTAATAATGGCAACAGAAAGTTATGTGGTGTCACCTCCAGTCACCATTTTGAGAAGCACTGCAGAGGAAAACAGACCTATTTGCCCTTGCTGTGGGGCAATATGGATTGCAGTGGAGTCTGAGTGAGAAAATTGGCCCCTGCCCCCCCCCCCCCCACCACCACCACCACATAGTTGCCTACTGCTAGGCTTTATGGCAGTTTTACTACTCAGAATGCTGAGACAATTGGCTAGCTGGCAATGCAGAAGGAAATTACAGAAAGACAATAAACACAAAGGCAATAAAAGAGAAGTAGAAATAAGGCTAAAACAGCTTTACGAATTGTTCAGCACACCAAGGATTCAATGCTGCCCTAGGTATTGCCTTCATCATCCCCAAAACAGCCCCCCCAAAAGGAGAATTCTGGTCTAGAACCATCTTTGGGGGCAACTTTTTATTTTGGGGGGAGGTCTTTGTGGGGTCTGAAACAGCCTTTTTACCCCAAAATTGGATTTAAAAAAGATTTTAAAAATGTTGAGGAGGTGTTAATTGGGAAGTGAAAATTACAGGAGTGTGGGGGTGGGGCATGGGGGGGGGTGAGTGTGGTACCCTGGACTCTCCATTACTGCCCTCCTCCAAGTGGTAAATGGCTGCCATGAAATTAAACAAATGCCCTTAAACCTGCTTAAAGGTGGATTTTAATACGTTCATTTGTGAAACAGAGAGTGAGGAAACAAAGCAGACTGCCTCATTCTGAAAGCTCAGTTGGCCTAGAGAATATGTTAGATGAAGAGAACCATAACAGCCCTAACGAAATGACTGTGTCAATCAACTCAAAATCATATTTCCAATGGGATGTTTCAAAAACACACCCATGGAGGTGCAATTCTAACCCTAGTCCTTTTTTCCTTCTGGTAACAAGTTTCACCACTGAACAGCTAAGATAAAATGCTTGATGACACTTTGTTTAATTTCAATCCAGTTAACTGCAGAAATATACAAATGTTTACTCCTCTCTCTTAAATATTACAGATTATTTTAATAATATCAGCAATGTCTGTTTTCCCTTTTTTATTCTGTGCAATATGATTAAACATAGCAAGTGGGCTCTGAGTTGAGAAAAATCACCACTTTCACCTTTCTCAGAGGCTGGAGAGAGACAAGGTTGTTCCGTTGTTTTTAATTCTTTTTTCTCGCCTGCAGTCTATTCCAACACCATTTTTAGTTCTGTCTCTCTTTGGAATATATGTTGTTTTGTGTTCCAGGGTATAGGCAAAGGTTATTTCTTTTAAGCTGACTGAATATGGCGTAAATCACCAGGTGAGCCAGTGCTTGCTAATTACCCTTGACTAAATCTTGAGTTTGTGTTTACTGACACTAAGAATTTTGAATGAAAAGGGCCTCTTCCCTGGCCAGCCAATGCAGCCATAAAATATACATTAAAGGCCCTTCTTTGCAGAGAGCAGGTGTTGAGACCAAGTCCTGAGCAAG